>NC_141878.1:80461136-80764166 GCF_056163025.1 Triticum urartu | reverse complement strand
CATATATATCAGCAAGATCAATCGAGCCATGTATAGGAAACCAAAAGAGGATTTCTCTGAATCTTTTCTGAAAACTGTTATAGGTAATATAGGAATTTTCAGTGGAATCAGCTTCCTCTTGGAGGTGGCATTCCGGCGGGAGTCAAATGTGATTTATTTTCTGTTAGTTTAGTGATCAAGAACAAACCAACATATTTGGTGTCTAGAATTATACTAGTCGTTTATGGTTTACCCTATGAGAAGGGCAAGCAAGACTTTATATATGAGCCGCACGGACTTCTTGTTCATGGGCAATCTCCAGTCGTTGTTGAAGGGGATTTCAACTTATAACAGGTAATAGGAATTTTCAGTGGAACCACCTTCCTGTTGAAGGTGGCAACTATGTGACACAAAATAATCTGACTCGCGATATCTAGTAAGTCAGTGACAGAGTGGTAGACACATAAACACTACTATAATGCATAACAGTTTATGAGTTTAATCACAACAAATGTAAAATTTCACTACTTTTTAGAGTTTGATGTTAGATAAATGACACATATAGCTAGACTTTCTTAAATATGCTAACATCAATATTTTTTTTTAGATAACAGGCCTTGGCCCGACTTTATAAATAAAGCCACACGGCAGCGTCACAGACCCGAACACCCAAACAGATAACAAGAACCGCGAATCCAGCGACCAAAAGCCTAGAACAGGCGAAAGAAGTTCAGAGCGATACATGGCACCCTGCCATACACAGCGCGCAGGCCGGAGGGGAGAGACGACTAAGACCAACCGATAAAAACACCGCAACAGAGATCAGACGTTAGGACCCAGCCCGGAGAAGAAGGACGCCGAAGCCCGAATTTTGGCGATGAGCGCGTCCAGGGCATCCCGATCGTCTTCTTTAGTCAATAGTCTCCACTGCTGCAAGATGATACAAGATTTGAAAAGAACGTCAGCAGGTTTAGATGGAAAGATATGCTCGATAGTAAATTTGTTCCTAGTAGTCCAAAGAGACCAACATAAGGCACCCAAGCCAACCCAGAACACCCTCTTAGTAACCCCAACCAGAACCTTGGCTAGGGTTCTAAGCTCAGAGAAGGACGAGGGATTCCAAGAGACTTGAAGCCAAGATCTGACGCAACTCCAAACGAACTTAGCCAAGACACAATGAAAAAAGATGTGGTCCGTATTTTCCAAGGCACCACAAAGGTGACAAAATTCTGAACCCGGACCATTGCGCTTGCGAATCTGATCAGCCGCAGGGAGGCGGCCTCTGAAGGCTTGCCAAAGAAATATCTTAATCTTAGGAGGCACTTTGGACTTCCAGATGTTAGAGAATCTGTTCGAGGGGGTACCTCCGATAAGCCTAGAATAAAGAGACTTGACCGAAAACCTACCAGAAGACGAATGAGGCCAAACTACAGAATCCGGAGCCTCTGAGAGCACAGGGAAGAGGGCAGAAAGACTTTGCCAATCCTCCAACTCTTCAGGAGACAGGGAGCGGCGAAAAGCCAGGTCCCAATTATTATCCGCCACCTCCGCGATGGAGATATCCGGCTTAGGACAGTAAGAAAACAAAACCGGGAATTGAGTAGCCAGAGGAGCATCTCCACACCACCAATCCCGCCAAAAACGAACAGAACTACCAGTGCCCACGATAAACTTAACATGCTCCAAAAAGATCGGTCTGACTTTGACAAGGTTCTTCCAGAATTGAGACCCTCGCCCAGCAGAAGCAAACAGGGGGCTAGATTGAGGGAAATACTTAGCCTTGAGGATAGAATACCAAAGTGAGTCGGCCCCAGTAGTTATAATTTTCCACCACCATTTAATTAATAAGCATTTGTTCATCACCAAGGTATTAATAATGCCTAACCCCCCAAGGTTCTTAGGCCGACACATAAGCTGCCACTTGACTAGTCTATATTTCCACTTATTATCAGCCGCATTCCAATAAAAGGCACCCCTGTGTTTGTCAAAGCCAGCGTGAATACCCGCCGAAAGGAGATAGAAACCCATGAGGAACATAGGAAGGGAAGAAAGACAGGAGTTGATTAAGGCCACCTTGCCAGCGTTAGTATTGTATCTCCCTCGCCAAGGAAGGACCCTGTTCCCCACTTTAGCAACAGCCGGGGCAAAGTCCTTAGCAAGAAGTTTAAAAGGAGAAATTGGGAGGCCCAGATATTTGAAAGGAAAGGAACCTAAAGAACAGTTAAGAAGCCTGGCCACACGTAGGGCTTCCGCATCATTCACACCAGTAACTAGAACCTCACTCTTGGAAAAGTTAATCTTCAAGCTAGAGACCGCTTCAAAGCAAAGAAGGATGATTTTAAATTAGCAATACACGCATCATCCAACTCAACCATAATGATCGTATCATCGGCATACTGAAGGTGCGAAACCCCTTTCGGGAGGAGATGAGAGACCACCGGGCTAATGTGACCACATTGAGTCGCCCTCGTGAGCATACAAGAAAAGGCATCGGCTACAAAATTGAAAAGGACAGGGGAGGCAGGATCCCCTTGACGAAGACCCCTGCCATTGGCAAAAAAATTACTAATATGCCCATTCACCGAAATGGCAGTGTGGCCCCCAGTAACCAACTGCATGATACGATGCACATAAGCTCCATCAAAACCTTTCGCGAGCAAGACCTGCTTAAGAAAAGACCAGCTGACCGAGTCGTATGCTTTCTCAAAGTCTAACTTAAGAATAACCGCTTTAGAGCCCCGAGAGTGCAGGTCATGCACAATTTCGTGCAAAGAGAGGATACCATCTAAAATAAAACGACCCTTAATGAAAGCAGATTGGAAGGGACTAATAACTATATGAGCAACCGGAGAGAGGCGGTTAGCGAATCCCTTACCCGGGAATTTGGCAAAATTGTTAATCAGCGCAATAGGACGAAATTGAGAGATTAGTTCAGCCCCCTTGACCTTGGGAATCAGAGAAATGACGGCATAGTTCAAGCGGGAAATATCGATATAGCCAAGGCAAAAGCCCTGTATGACCCTGCAAACCAGCTGCTTTAACTGAGGCCAAAATTTTCGAAAAAAAGGAATAGAAGAGCCGTCAGGCCCAGAGGCCGCATTCGGGTTAGCGGAGTTAACTATGTCCCAGATTTCCTGATCAGAAAAGGGGATCATCAATGCGGCGTTGTCCTCGGCCGAAACTTTTAAACCCATGTTCCAGAGAGAAGGGGAGATCGAGAGGCCCGAAGGAGGTTTCGCCTCAAGTAAAGTAGAGAAGAAGTCCCGCACATGTTTCTGTATTTGTAAAACAAATGCAAATATTTCTCATATCCATTTCCATATCAATTCGGATGTGGACGTGGACTTGCTATATAGACATATTACCAAATACAAATACATAATATTTTGAATTATCCAATGCCACTTTCCACCCTTAGTTACAGGAACATGGGCATGAGGCCATGAGCCCAAATTTTCCAAGGCCCAAGGCCAGCCTTGCCAACACAGAAATGCATGAGTGATTTGAGACAGTGCTTCAACAAAATCTCGAGTTCCTTCTCACGGTCACACTACAAGCAAAGAAGACGATCTTACCAAAAGACGGGTCGATTTGGTGCCAATCAAATCACCTGGTCTTTCCCAACCACATCTCTCAATAAACCCTAGACTCAGGGGGTCTTTAGTGATTTGGTTATGCCCCGGGCCCTAGGCGTGCTTGCTTGTCTACCTAGCATCCAAAGACTCTCATAGCCTTTGGAGATGCGCTAGAATGCAACTCCGTGCCAGCGGGTGTGGGAATGACACTTTTTCTCGGGGGTAGGTTGTCTTGGCGAGATGACGGGGCGACGGGAAGCATGTGGAGGGTTTAGCCCACCGGTCCTTCATCCAATGGATGGGTTGTTCTCATTCCAAACCCTAAATACGCTTGAGGATATAGAAAGGTGGTGTCGATTTTTTCTTGAAGACCCGAGCGATCCTCTCATTTCAAATGACCCAACTGACAAACATAGTAAGAAAAGCCATAGCCTTCCTGTTAGTGTTGGGGAACGTTGCAGAAAACAAAAATTTTCCTACGGTTTCACCAATATCCATCTAGGAGTTCATCTAGCAACGAGTGATTGGATTGCATCTACATACCTTTGTAGATCACGCGTGGAAGCGTTCAAAGAACGGGGATGAGGAAGGTGTACTCGACGTGATCCAAATCACCGGAGATCCTAGCGCCGAACGGACGGCACCTCCGCGTTCAACACACGTACGGTCAGCGTAACGTCTCCTTCTTCTTGATCCAGCAAGGGGGAAGGAGAGGTTGAGGAAGATGGCTCCAGCAGCAGCACGACAGCGTGGTGGTGGTGGAGCTGCAGTACTCTGGCAGGGCTTCGCCAAGCACTATGGAGGAGGAAGATGTGTTGGAGAGGGAGAGGGAGGCACCAAAGGCGTGGGGTGAGAGGCCCTCCTTCCCCCACTATATATAGGGAGCCTAGGGGGGGCGCCGGCCCTAGGAGATGCAATCTCCTAGGGGGGCGGCGGCCAAGGGAGGAATCCCTCCTCCCCAAGGCACCTAGGGGGTGGCTTCCCCTTTGAGGACTCTTCCTCTTTTTTTATCTCTTGGCGCATGGGCCTCTTGGGGCTGGTGCCCTTGGCCCATGTAGGACAAGGCGCACCCCCTACAGCCCATGTGGCCCCCGGGGCAGGTGGCCCCACCCGGTGGACCCCCGGGACCCTTCCGGTGGTCCCGGTACAATACCGGTGACCCCGAAACTTGTCCCGATGGCCGAAATAGCACTTCCTATATATAATTCTTTACCTCCGAACCATTCCGGAACTCCTCGTGATGTCCGGGATCTCATCCGGGACTCCGAACAACATTCGGGTTACTGCATATACATATCCCTACAACTCTAGCGTCACCGAACCTTAAGTGTGTAGACCCTACGGGTTCGGGAGACACGTAGACATGACCGAGACGACTCTCCGGCCAATAACCAACAGCGGGATCTGGATACCCATGTTGGCTCCCACATGCTCCTCGATGATCTCATCGGATGAACCATGATGTCGAGGATTCAATCAATCCCGTATACAATTCCCTTCGTCAATCGGTATGTTACTTGCCCGAGATTCGATCGTCGGTATCCCAATACCTCGTTCAATCTCGTTACCGGCAAGTCACTTTACTCGTACCGTAATGCATGATCCCCTGACCAGACACTTGGTCACTTTGAGCTCATTATGATGATGCATTACCGAGTGGGCCCAGTGATACCTCTCCGTCATACGGAGTGACAAATCCCAGTCTTGATCCATGTCAACCCAACAGACACTTTCGGAGATACCCGTAGTATACCTTTATAGTCACCCACTTATGTTGTGACGTTTGGTACACCCAAAGCACTCCTACGGTATCCGGGAGTTACACAATCTCATGGTCTAAGGAAAAGATACTTGACATTAGAAAACTCTAGCAAACGAACTATACGATCTTATGCTATGTTTAGGATTGGGTCTTGTCCATCACATCATTCTCCTAATGATGTGATCTCGTTATCAATGACATCCAATGTCCATAGTCAGGAAACCATGACTATCTGTTGATCAACGAGCTAGTCAACTAGAGGCTTACTAGGGACATGTTGGTGTCTTTTATTCACACATGTATTACGATTTCCGGATAACACAATTATAGCATGAATAAAGACAATTATCAGGAACAAGGAAATATAATAATAATGCTTTTATTATTGCCTCTAGGGCATATTTCCAACAGTTAGTAGTGGTGGGTCACCACATATTGTTCCACCATCCCTTAATATTGCGCTCGGCCACCCATCAATCCAACTTTAGAGTCCCTAAGCCAAGTCATTCCTTGACCAAACACCAAACACATAGGATGAAGCGACACTTGTAAAACAGATGAGGCGTGATGCGACACCGTCTTCGGAGAAGAGGGTGTTCAAGGGGAGGTCTGATCTTCACGGCGTAGGATCGATTAATGGATGGGGATAACTAGCTGCAAGCAGTCGAAAAATGGAAAATAAGATATTATGACCCGACGAGGAGGATGCTCACTGAAGCTTGCAATCCGAACATTCGTCGATCCACAACCTGCGATACTGCCCCACACAACCACGCTCAAGTCGTGGAGCACGGGATAGGTGCAATCCATAAGGGAAACCACTAACTCTAACCCACACAACACGATCTAGTCATGGAGCACGAATTAGGAGCAATTTCTCAAGGAATCACGAGAATAAGGGTAACAAGAGCTCTCCTATCTCAGGAGGAGTCTATGTCTTTGGTCTTTGATAGAAATGGCAAAAATCCCCAATGAAGGGAAGAGCTAGCCTATTTATAATCGGGACAACCCCCCTAGATAGGTGTGAAAGAGAACTAGCTTCTGGAACCAGCTTAGGTGTGAAAGTGAACCAGCTTTGTTTGACTAAATGGCTTCAAGACTTAATGAGGTAGCTTGTGGAAAACTCTCGTTGGAGGTGGTTGGCAGTTCCCGACCAAACATTGTTCATTGGGGTCGAACAATGTTTCCTTCAGCGGAAAACTTGAGTTCTGGAAATCTTTCGCAAGTTGGGATATCCAAACTCGTGCAAAACATTGTTTCGTCAGAAGCGGAACAATGTTTCTTCAGCAGACAACTCGTTCTTCATGAATTCCTAACTTTGTTTCCTTGCCATAAAACATTGTTTTGCACGGACTGAAATGTGTTTGGCCTTCTTTGATATCGCACCTGAGTTCAACCAACAACAAAGGAGGTGAAGGCACAACCATGTTTTCAAGGTCAAATGATAGACTTAAGTTAGCGTTCACCTAATCATGTATTTGCATTGCGTGGCTTCTTGTGATTGGACCGTTGATGGTTGGTGGTGTGTGGTGCCCATGGTTGGGATGTCCTCATCATCCTCAACCTCTTAAGAAGGAGTCGTCCTCGACTCTAAAGGCCCAAAATATGGGGAAAGATCAGAGACATTGAAGGTTGGGCTAACACCATATTCTTCTGGAAGATCGATCTTGTAAGCATTGTCATTGATTCTCTCGAGCACCACAAATGGTCCATCGCCGCATGGCTGCAACTTGCACATGAGTTGCTCAGGAAAACGGTCCTTCCGAAGGTGTACCCATATCAAATCGCCTTGCTCGAACACCAGCTTCTTCCTGGTCTTGTTTACCCGCTTCGCATATTGTTCAGTCATTTTCTCAATGTTCTCCTTTGCCTGGGAATGAAGTTTCTTGATGAAATCAGCATGCTTACTTGCATCAAGGCTAGTTCGTTCCTGCAGTGGCAAAGGCAAAAGATCGATGGGAGCAATAGGTTTGAAGCCATAAACAAGTTAAAATGGAAAAAATTAGTGGTCGAATGTACCGCCCTGTTATACACGAACTCCACATGAGATAGGCACTCTTCCCACATCTTCAAATTCTTCTTGAGGACTGCTCGCAGCATCATGGACAACGTCCGGTTGACAACTTCAGTCTGTCCATCAGTTTGTGGGTGGCATGTCGTGGAAAATAGGAGCTTGGTGCCAAGTTTTCCCCACAAGGTCTTCCAAAAGTAGCTCAGAAATTTGGTGTCACGGTCTGACACAATCGTGCGTGCTACTCCCTGTAGCCGCACAACTTCCTTGAAAAACGGATCAGCAATGTGTGAAGTATCATCGCTCTTATGACATGGGATAAAATGTGCCATTTTACTAAAACGATCAACTACCACAAACACCGAGTCACTCCCCCTCTTAGTCCATGGTAAACCAAGAACAAAATCCATAGAAATATCTACCCACGGAGTATTCGGGATAGATAGAGGAGTATATAACCATGAGGATTCAAGCGGGACTTAGCTTTGTGGAAAATCTCGCATCTCATCACATAGCGTTCCATGTCACGTCTCATTCGCGGCCAAAAGAAGTGATCAATGAGCACACTTTTAGTTTTCTTGGCTCCAAAATGTCCCATGAGACCACTAGTGTGAGCCTCCTGCAAGAGCAATAAATGAACAGAACAATCAGGGATGCACAATTTGTTAGCTCGAAATAGAAATCCATCATGCAAGTGAAACTTCTCCCATCCCTTTCCCTTGTTACACTTTGAAAATGGTTCAACAAAGTATGAGTCATTAGCATACAATTCTTTGATGCTTTCTAAACCAAGGATTTTAACATCAAGTTGGGAAAGTAAAATGTGACGCCTAGACAATGTGTTGGCAACAACATTATCCTTCACTTTCTTGTACTTGATAATATAAAGAAAAGACTCTATGAACTCACTCCATTTTGCATGTCTACAGTTCAGTTTAAGTTGGCCCTTAAGATGTTTTAAAGATTCATGGCCAGAATGTATTACAAACTCTTTTGGCCACAAGTAATGCTTCCATGTTTCTGAAGATCGAACAAGTGCATACAATTCTTTATCATAGACAGAGTAATTAAGAGTTGGACCATTAAGCTTCTCACTAGAATAGGAGATGGGTTTACCTTCTTTCATTAGTACTCCACCAATGCAAACACCACTTGCATCACATTCGATCTCAAATGTCTTACCAAAATCAGGAAGTGAATGCAATGGGGCTGGTGTCAATCTCACCTTCAGTTCTTGGAAGGACTTGTCTTGGGCATCACCCCATTGGAATGGAGTGTCTTTCTTCATTAACTCATTCATTAGTGCAACAATGGTGCTGAAATCCTTCAGGAACCGGCGGTAGAAACCCGCAAGTCCGAGGAAGCTACGTACTTGGCTCACATTTTGTGGAGGCATCCACTCACGAATAGCCTTGATCTTCTCTTCATCGACCTCCACACCTTTTGCTGAAACAACAAAGCCAAGAAACACAACCATGTTTGTGCATAATGTGCACTTTTCCACGTTAGCATACAACTTTTCTTCCCGTAGGACATCAAGCACACATTATATGTCCAACATGATCCGCCAAAGTTTTGCTATAAATCAATATGTCATCAAAGTAAACCACTACAAACTGGCCAATGAAGGATCTAAGCACATGATTCATCAATCTCATGAAAGTACTAGGTACATTTGTTAATCCAAAAGGCATAACTGTAACACCCACGATGTGGCTATATCTCCCACGTGGCGGAGCACGACTTAGAGGCATAACCGCATAGTAGGCATGTCGCAAGAGGGGTAATCTTTACACATCCCATGTACTGAATAAGAATGGGATAAAGAGTTGGCTTACAATCGCCACTTCACACAATACATAAGTATAGCATTACATCATCTAGAATACAATCAAGGTCCGACTACGGAACCAAAATAAATAAAGACCACCCCTATTGCTAGGTCCCTGATTGCCCCAACTAGGCTCCACTACTGATCGAAAGGAAACGAAAACAACCCAACGAACACGATCTTCATCGAGCTCCCACTTGAGCAAAGCTGCATCATCTGCACTGGTATCAACGGCACCTGCAACTGGTTTTGGAAGTAATCTGTGAGCCATGGGGACTCAACAATCTCACACCCTCGCAATCAAGACTATTTAAGCTTATGGGTAGGAAAAGGTAGTGAGGTGGAGATGTAGCAAGCACTAGCATATATCTCACACCCCCGGTGAGCTCAAGCAAGGCAGAGGGGATCCACGGGCGCGTGGGGACTGCAGAGGTTGGTCGGGGATGCAAAACGAGAAGGTGGGTTAGGTCGGCCGGGTGGAGTGGATGGATTGGATCGGGGATCCCGAGGAAGATGCGGCGGCGGCTGAAGGGACAAGTCCCTAGATTTTAGGGTTTGTCTAAAATGGATAAAAGGGGGGCTATATATACATCACATATTAGGTTAGGGGCTACCTCATCCCTCCGATCGCAATCGGACGATCGCGAAAAATAGGCTAGGGAGTCCAAATAAGAAAACGATGATGTTTTATAGATGTTTGGGGATGATCCGAATCCAACGGTGACGACTGCCCGGGTCGGGTCCGGGACAGCTTTCGGACGCGCGCGCGAGGGGTTCGATGCATTGAGCAAAGAGGGGGTAGGCTGGGCCTAGGCTCTGTAGGAGAGGTCCCGGGCTGAGAAGAGAGGGACGGAAATGCAGCCCGACAAGGTTTCCGGAGACCGAAAACGTCCGATGATTTGACCGACTATAATGTCGCTATAGTTATCCGTTGGGGCATCAAACGATCTCCAAATGCGATGAAATTTGGCAGGCGACCTACTGACAACAAAACAACACCGCATGCCAACTTTCATCCCATTCCGAGAACATTTTCCGGTCACTTATAAAATACTATTTCGGACATGCCGCATGCGCGTGCGAGTGTGTTTGGGCTCTGAACGGACAACGGACGGAACTGGGGGAACCCGGACGGATGCAAGTTTTGAAAACATGCAGATGTAATGCAGATGATGACATGGCAAGATGCAACATGCAAGCGAATGACATGGCAAAGACGGCGACTAACTGGAAGACAACTGGCGCAACGGTCTCGGGGCGTCACAACACTCCACCACTACGAGAGGGTCTCGACCCAAGATCCTAGGGATGGCACCGGAGAGAAAATGGAAGGGGAAGAGGAGAGGTAAAACTAAGTTGCTTCTTTGACAAACGAGTGAAACCAAAGAACCTTGGAAGGTTGAACAAATTGAAAGAAAGAATACAACGAAGATGAACAAAGTTGAAAACACTCCATTAGAAAAGAGGAACAAGAAAGAACAAATTCGGACAACACTCCAGTTGAAAAGAGATGCCAAACTTGATAGGATGAAAAGGACTTGAGCAGAGGACACAACACTCCGGTTAATTGGATAAGCAAAGGAAAGAACATGATCTTGACACAACGAGGTGACGGGTGAAGAGATAAACATCACAATGCCTCCAAAAGAAATGAAAGAAAGGAATGGAATGAACAGAGGGAAACAAGATCTTGAGAGAGCACCCTTACAACAAATGCTAGAACGGAGTTGTTGGATCATCAACAACGAAAAGAGTAAGCTTGTTGTGGGCTTATGGAAAACATCTCAAAACTATGAGGTGAAATTCTGCCACTAACGGAAATAATAGATTGGATTGATGTCAACAAGGAGACGAGAAGCTTATTTCACCGGGAGGATAAATGAAGAACTTGGGTCATTTATAAACACCATAATTAGCAACAATCCTTAGGGAAAGCTTTAGGTGAAATATAACCCAAGACAACTCCCTGAAGAGAATGATGGGTTGAGAAGAGCTCATGGTCGAGAAATTGATGGGTTTAACTATCTCATACTTGACAACTTGCGAATCATGAAACACGAAGGGAATTTGTCAAGAATGACATAACACCATCTCAAAAGATAAGATAGAAAGAATTTCACTTCGGAATGCAAGATGAAGAATACTTGAGCTCCTCTAAAAACAATCTCAATGAACACTTCGAGAAGGAATTAAATCCTTGATGGACCAACATGTAGAGCCTCCATGAAGAACTCCGGTAAACAAAATGATGATCAAACGAAAGGAAAGAGAAGTTGAAAACACAAGGTGAAGCCTTGCGATGATTTAGATGGAGCTTCGCGACGAGATAAAGTGGAAACTTGGAACTCCGGAAGAAAAGATAAAGCATCTCGAACCGAGAATGTGATATGATGAACCACTCCGGAAAGCAGGAATTGAATTTACTTGATGAAACTAGAATAAGAATTACATTATGCTTATCCTTCACCAATTTAAATTGATGACAAGAAACAGATTTGGCATACTACTTATTCCCATTGCAAAGGATTGAAGAGAGATATAACACAGACTTGCGAAGGTCTTCACGGAACCACCGGTAGGACTGAAACAACGAATAAATTGATACGATAACCAAGGAAAAGAACTCTTGAACGAACCACCGTAAGCATTGGAAACGATTGAAGAAAAATGAACAATTCACCGGGAGGGATTAGAGAATGAGTTGATACTTGAGGGAATTGATACAAGAGAACGAAGAGATGACGAGCCAATTAGATAACACTTGAATAATGCACCGGTATGATTTGGAGGATGAGAGTTGAAAGCTGAGAATGAATAAACCCGAAATGATGGCCTTCGGAGAATCAAACTGAAAAGAATCTTGAATTGCTTCGGATGGGTGAAAAGGATTCTCACAATCAAAAACAATTATGAGAGGATGGTAGCAAGCTTAAACTACACATCTCTGAGAGAACGGATAAGATATGGAGGAAAAACTCTTCTTCGGTCTTCAAATGTTGAGAATGACGATGAGAAACACCACCATGAATTGTTGAGATACTCTGTAATGAAAAATAGAAAGGTTGAGCCAATAATGAAAAGAATGTGAAAGATCTTGGAGAAGGCATTTGACTGATGATAATTCATTCTTACGTCAAACTTGGAAAAGAATTTGAAAATAGCTCCGGTAAAATTAGAAGAGTCAGGTAAGATCCTGGGAAAAGACATGTGGGTTAGGGGCCACTCAAAAGATACACCGTTGAATGATTTTAAAAGAGAGATTGCACTGGTTGAGTTAAATTGCTAGAATGAGATAACAATCTCGAAATAGGTTGAACGGATCTTGAATAAAAAGATGAGCCTTCTGAGATATCTTCAGCACTCCCGAACAAATGAATAGCGAGAGGTGAAAGATTAAGAGGTGCAACGGCATGGGAAAAACATTTGAAATGAGGAAAGGATAAGATCAACACCGAAAGCTTGATTTGAATCCACCGGAGAAGATAAAAGAAACGAAGAATGATGAACTTGAAGCTCCGTTAGTATCTTCCTAAGAATCACCAGATAAGAACATTGACGGAAAAGAATGGAGAGACTCTCACAAATAAAAGGATACATGATTAAGAAATTTGAATCCTTGAAGAAAAAGGGTGGGAGGGCAGGAAAAACAAAGGCAACTTGGGACGGATGAAACAAATAACGTTGAGAAGACTTTGAGTTGATCTTGCGGATGTTGAAATGATTGAATCCACTTGAAGGGAAACACGCCGGTTGAAAAGGCTTGACATGACAATCTCGATTATCATGAAGAATTAGTATTCACATAGGAATATGAGAACACCGCTTAGGAAAGGTATGGAATCAACATTTGACTTCGAAGCAACTCGAATACCACAAATAAAAGAAAACAAAGGATTGTGGCTTGCAGAATAAGCCGGAACAAACGTATGATAGATCCCATATCGTATCATGTGTCTGTTGGAAAGATATTCTAGGAGCTACTTGAATTCCCACTTATAAACTCCCGAAACTTTCTGGTTATGCAATCAGGTGTTGGGGATACAGGGGAAGCATAATATCTCATCCAAAACTAACAAATCCTACATCCAGCTGTATCCATCCTTCAACACATAACCAACAAACCTCCGGAAATCATTTACCTCAACCTTCGAAAAGCATCTGTTATACGAGTTATGGCAATACTCCCGAACTCCCGCCCCAGTACTGGGTGGCGTCGAGGATATCTCACCAACAACTGCATAAAAGAGATTTTCGATGTCGGCGAACTCAGGTATTCCAGAACTACAACGATAAAATTGTGACGACAACACCTCGGAGTTCAACTCCCCGGGACAATGCCACAACCCCTAAATGTTAGGAGGCACCAAGAACAATGTTCTCGTCACAAAACCATCTGAACAATTCCAAGATACCCGCGTGATCCTAAATTTTTTAGTGAAATTTGAGGACAGGAGAGTCAAAACTCTACGTCAGGAGGCCTCACTAGAGAGACGACGGGACTGGGGAGTAAAAAGAATCCTACTCTCCGATATATATAATCCTATAAGACTCAAAACATTTTTCTAGACTCAACAACGCCAGCGATTCGATCAATCAGGGGGCTCCTAAGTCGGGGAAGGCTCTGATTACCAACTTGTAACACCCACGATGCGGCTATATCTCCCACGTGTCAGAGCATGACTTAGAGGCATAACCGCATAGTAGGCATGTCGCAAGAGGGGTAATCTTTACACATCCCATGTACTGAATAAGAATGGGATAAAGGGTTGGCTTACAATCGCCACTTCACACAATACATAAGTATAGTATTACATCATCCAGAATACAATCAAGGTCCAACTACGGAACCAAAATAAAGAAAGACCACCCCTATTGCTAGGTCCCTGATCACCCCAACTGGGCTCCACTACTGATCAAAAGGAAACGAAAACAACCCAACGAACATGATCTTCATCGAGCTCCCATTTGAGCTCAGCTGCGTCATCTGCACTGGTATCAACGACACCTGCAACTGGTTTTGGAAGTAATCTGTGAGTCATGGGGACTCAACAATCTCACACCCTCGCGATCAAGACTATTTAAGCTTATGGGTAGGAAATGGTAGTGAGGTGGAGCTGCAGCAAGCACTAGCATATATGGTGGCTAACTTATGCAAATGAGAGCGAGAAGAGAAGCAAAGCACAGTCAATAAACTATCATGATCAAGAAGTGATCCTGAAACTACTTACGTTCAAGCATAAAACCAAAGCCGTGTTCACTTCCCGGACTCCGCCGGAAAGAGACCATCACGGCTACACACGCGGTTGATTCATTTTAATTAAGTTAAGCATCAAGTTCTCTACAACCGGGTATTAACAAATTCCCATCTGCCCATAACCGCGAGCACGGCTTTCAAAAGTTAAAAACCCTACAGGGGTGTCCCAACTTAGCACATCACAAGCTCTCACGGTCAACGAAGGATATTCCTTCTCCCAGGAAGACCCGATCAGACTCGGAATCCCGGTTACAAGACATTTTGACAATGGTAAAACAAGACCAGCAAGACCACCCGTTGTGCCGGCAAATCCCGATAGGAGCTGCACATATCTCGTTCTCAGGGCACACCGGATAAGCTAAGCGTACAGGAGCCAACGTAACCCAAGTTGCCAAGGGACGGCCCTGCACGGTGCTCTAGTTTGGACCAACACTCAGAGGAGCACTGGCCCAGGGGTTTAAAATAAAGATGACCCTTGAGTCTGCAGAACCCAAGGGAAAAAGGCTTAGGTGGCAAATGGTAAAACCAAGGTTGGGCCTTGCTGGAGGAGTTTTATTCAAGGCGAACTGTCAAGGGGTTCCCATTATAACCCAACCGCGTAAGGAACACAAAATCAAGGAACATAACACCGGTATGACGGAAACTAGGGCGGCAAGAGTGGAACAAAACACCAGGCAAAAGGCCGAGCCTTCCACCCTTTACCAAGTATATAGATGCATTAAAGTAAACAATATATAATAATGATATCCCAACAAAATCCATGTTCCAACATGGAACAAACTCCATCTTCACCTGCAACTAGCAACGCTATAAGAGGGGCTGAGCAAAGCGGTAACATAGCCAAACAACGGTTTCCTAGGAAAGGTGGGTTAGAGGCTTGACATGGCAATATGGGAGGCATGATAAAGCAAGTGGTAGGTATCGCGGCATAGCAATAGAGCGAGCAACTAGCAAGCAAAGATAGAAGTGATTTCGAGGGTATGGTCATATTGCCTGAGATCCCACAAGGAAGAAGAACGAGTCCATGAAGAAGACAAACGGACGTAGTCGAACAAATCCTCACAACGCGACGTTATCGGAACTAACCCGAAGAAGCAACACCGGAAAGAAGCAAACAACATAGTAAACAACCACCACATAAGCATGGCATGATGCACAATCAAGTAAGATGCATGTCCGATTTAATGAGGCATGGCATGGCAAAGTGCACAAGCAAAACTACAAATTAAGTGGAGCTTAATATGCAAAATATGCAACGAGTTGCATATTGACGAAACACCACAACAATTATTTAGTTCTCTCCCGTTTATGTACCCAACAATATTAAATGTTGGTTAGCATGGCAAGGGGTGAAACATAATAAAACTACTTAACTAGGCAAGTTTAAATGAGGCCGGAACAACAAACAACAAGTCCGGAAACTCCTCATGTGCATATTTTAGGTTTGGTACTGTTCTGCTCTAAACCATATTTTAGAGTTGTTAAACATGTAAAGTGATGCCACCATGTTAAACTAGGCATTTTTCTACCCCATTTACATATAAAGTATGTTAAGTTTGGAGCTACGGTTATTTAGTTATGAATTAAATCATTTTAGCATGGCATTTAAACAAAATTAGACAAACAACATTTTAAACATAGATGAAAGTTGGATATTATTAAACTAGACAAAATTCTAGACATTTTACATATAAAGTTTGTTTTAAACCGATGCACGGTTAATTAGTTATGAGCATATCAATATGATGGCATTTCTGTAAATATGCAAAGGCCAGGAAATAGAAAAAACGTCCAAGGAAAAAAAACGTTCACGGGCTGAAACTGAACTGGCCCAACAGTGCAGTGGGCGCTGGGGGTGGCCTCACCTAGTGGGTTGAGGCCCACTCGGTGGAAGAGGCAGGCGGCGGGACGCTGGCATGGGACTGCTGGGCCTTGGAGCCCAGATGGCAGCCACTCGCGGGCGAGGCGCAGTCAACGCGGGCGTCGACCACGTCGTCCTCCTCTCGAACAGAGGCGCAACGGGACCTGGAGGCGGCAAAAGTGCAAGCGGGGGCGGTCTCCAGGGCACGGGAAGGCGACGTGGGGAACCGGCGGGGACCAAGGCGAAGCAGGGGAGGTCCGGCAGGGGCGCGGGTCTCCAGGACGGCGAATCTGGCCAGGAACAGGCTTGGACGGAGGCTTCAGGCGACGCAGGGCGGCAGAGTTCGATTCCTGCAGAGACATGGGAGAGAGTGGAGCACGCTGTGAAAGAGAGAGAGGCAAGGGAGGAAGAAGAACGAGGGAAGGAGGCAAGGCAAGGCGCTGGACCTGTGGCCGGCGGCGGCGACGCTTGCAGGGAGGTCCGACGACCTGGGGAAAAGATCTGGGCGGCGAGGAGCTCCTTGCAGCATGGGATCCCGCCTCCTGGTAGCTTGCACGGGCTGCAGGAGGGAGTCGCGGGGTCGCGAGGCCGACACAGGGGTGCTCGGGCAGAGGAGCAAATGCTCCTGGACGAGGGGAGGCGTAGGAGATCGGGTGTCGTGGTGATCTGCTCCCCGGTGAGCTCAAGCGAGGCAGAGGGGATCCACGGGCGCGTGGGGACTGCAGTGGTTGGTCGGGGATGCAAAACGAGAAGGTGGGTTAGGTCGGCCGGGTGGAGTGGATGGATTGGATCGGGGATCCCGAGGAAGATGCGGCGGCGGCTGAAGGGACAAGTCCCTAGATTTTAGGGTTTGTCTAAAATGGATAAAAGGGGGGCTATATATACATCACATATTAGGTTAGGGGCTACCTCATCCCTCCGATCGCAATCGGACGATCGCGAAAAATAGGCTAGGGAGTCCAAATAAGAAAACGATGATGTTTTATAGATGTTTGGGGATGATCCGAATCCAACGGTGACGACTGCCCGGGTCGGGTCCGGGACAGCTTTCGGACGCGCGCGCGAGGGGTTTGATGCATTGAGCAAAGAGGGGGGTAGGCTGGGCCTAGGCTCTGTAGGAGAGGTCCCGGGCTGAGAAGAGAGAGACGGAAATGCAGCCCGGCAAGGTTTCCGGAGACCGAAAACGTCCGACGATTTGACCGACTATAATGTCGCTATAGTTATCCGTTGGGGCATCAAACGATCTCCAAATGCGATGAAATTTGGCAGGAGACCTACTGACAACAAAACAACACCGCATGCCAACTTTCATCCCATTCTGAGAACATTTTGCGGCCACTTATAAAATACTATTTCGGACATGCAGCAGGTGCGTGCGAGTGTGGTTGGGCTCTGAACGGACAACAGACGAAACTGGGGGAACCCGGACGGATGCAAGTTTTGAAACATTCAGATGCAATGCGGATGATGACATGGCATGATGCAACACGCAAGCGAATGACATGGCAAAGACGGCAAATAACTGGAAGACAACTGGCGCAACGGTCTCGGGGCATCACAATAACCAACCATTCATACAAGCCAAAGTTTGTCTTAAAAGCATTTTTCCATTCGTCGCCCTCTTTCATTCTTATTTGGTGGTAACCACTTCACAAATCGATTTTGGAAAATATGGTGGAGCCACAAAGTTCATCAAGCATGTCATCGAGCCTAGGAATAGAGTGGTGATATCTCACAGTTATGTTGTTAATGGATCTACAATCAGTGCACATGCGCATGGTACCGTCTTTCTTTGGAACCAAAAGAATGGGGACAACACAAGGAGAAAGACTTTTCCTTACATACCCTCTGTTAAGAAGATCTTCTACTTGCCTCTGAATTTCCTTCGTCTCCTCTGGGTTTGCTCGATACGGTGGCCGGTTTGGTAGTGGGGTGCCCGGAACCAAGTCGATTTGGTGCTCAATGCCCCGCTTCAGTGGCAACCCAGGTGGTACCTCCTTGGGAAACACATCCTCATACTCCTGCAAAGATCAAAAATAACACTAGGAAGAGTTGAGGGTAAGTCGTTAGTAGCCAATAAAGTTTCCTTGTACATGAGTACAAAGAATGGAGTATTAGGTTCTCTCAATTCCCGAAGATCCCTTTTCCTAGCCATCATAACTAATCCCTGTTTTTCCTGGGGCTTGGTCATATTTGGCTGTGGAGCTTTTGGCTGTGGAAACACTCCCTCACTATGTTGGTGGCTCACTCGTTGTGTATGATCACTCTCTCCCTTTTTATTTCCTTTTCTTTTCATCTCATCAAGATAGACTTCCTCGGGTGTCATGGGCAGCCAAGTGAACTTTTCTCCTCTATGGACAAAAGATAAGCGATTCGCATGGCCGCTGATTTGCGGCCACTTATAAAATACTATTTCGGACATGCAGCAGGTGCGTGCGAGTGTGGTTGGGCTCTGAACGGACAACAGACGAAACTGGGGGAACCCGGACGGATGCAAGTTTTGAAACATTCAGATGCAATGCGGATGATGACATGGCATGATGCAACACGCAAGCGAATGACATGGCAAAGACGGCAAATAACTGGAAGACAACTGGCGCAACGGTCTCGGGGCATCACAATAACCAACCATTCATACAAGCCAAAGTTTGTCTTAAAAGCATTTTTCCATTCGTCGCCCTCTTTCATTCTTATTTGGTGGTAACCACTTCACAAATCGATTTTGGAAAATATGGTGGAGCCACAAAGTTCATCAAGCATGTCATCGAGCCTAGGAATAGAGTGGTGATATCTCACAGTTATGTTGTTAATGGATCTACAATCAGTGCACATGCGCATGGTACCGTCTTTCTTTGGAACCAAAAGAATGGGGACAACACAAGGAGAAAGACTTTTCCTTACATACCCTCTGTTAAGAAGATCTTCTACTTGCCTCTGAATTTCCTTCGTCTCCTCTGGGTTTGCTCGATACGGTGGCCGGTTTGGTAGTGGGGTGCCCGGAACCAAGTCGATTTGGTGCTCAATGCCCCGCTTCAGTGGCAACCCAGGTGGTACCTCCTTGGGAAACACATCCTCATACTCCTGCAAAGATCAAAAATAACACTAGGAAGAGTTGAGGGTAAGTCGTTAGTAGCCAATAAAGTTTCCTTGTACATGAGTACAAAGAATGGAGTATTAGGTTCTCTCAATTCCCGAAGATCCCTTTTCCTAGCCATCATAACTAATCCCTGTTTTTCCTGGGGCTTGGTCATATTTGGCTGTGGAGCTTTTGGCTGTGGAAACACTCCCTCACTATGTTGGTGGCTCACTCGTTGTGTATGATCACTCTCTCCCTTTTTATTTCCTTTTCTTTTCATCTCATCAAGATAGACTTCCTCGGGTGTCATGGGCAGCCAAGTGAACTTTTCTCCTCTATGGACAAAAGATAAGCGATTCGCATGGCCGCTGATTTGCACATCACGGTCATGCAACCACGGTCGCCAAAGAAGCAAGTGGCAAGCGTGCATAAACACCACATCACACTCAACATCATCCTGATATGTCCCTACTGAAATTGGTATCCGCACGCTGCTAATCACCTTAATTGCGCCGCAATCATTCAGCCATTGCATGCGGTATGGGTGTGGGTGACGTTTTGTTTACAATTGAAGCTTCTCGACCATCTTCGTACTTGCAATATTATTGCAGCTACCACTATCAACAATCACTCAACATATCTTGGAGTTTATAAGGCAACGGGTGTGGAAAAGATTATGTTGATGCCCCTTTTCCTCCTCCACAACCTGGGCGTTAAGTGAACGACATACAACCAAAGCTTCTCCATCAAGTTCCTCATGAGATCAAATAGTTCCTCCTACTTCCCAACCTTGCTCCTCTTCCACTTCATCATTGCCACCTTCCGGGTCACTTTCAGACTCCCATTCACCTCGTTCATTGATGATCATAGTTCTTTTGCTTGGACATTCCAAAGAAATATGACCTCTTCCTTTGCACTTGTGGCATTGAATGTCGCTGCTGCGTGTAGAACTCTTTTCTGGATTTGGAGTAGAGGATACTCCTGCTGTAGCTGATGACCTTTATCTTGATTGCGAATAGCAAGTGAGGAAGCTGTCGAGGCATGTGGGTGTCTAGGTGGTGCACCCTCAAACTAAGAACCATATGGTTGTTGTGCTCGCTGCCATGAGCGTGTGGTGGTGCGGCCTTGGAAAACACGAGTATGACCATTACACATATTCTTCTTCTCAACTCTTATAGCTTGATGTATCACATCTTGTAATGTATCATAAGGAAACATCTCCACAAAATATGATATTTCATCATTCAGCCCATGTAAAAATCTCGCCATCTTTGCCTCATCACTTTCACGGGTTCTTGTCCAAATTAGCAGCACCTCCATCTCTTTATAGTACTCCTCAACAGTGCGGGAACCTTGAGTGAGCCCCTGCAACCGCTTGTACAATTTCCTCTCATAGTATGATGGAACAAAACGGCGCCTCATGACTTCCTTCATCAAAGTCCAACTGCGGATATGATTATTGCCTGACATTAACCGATCGTCTTGCAGCTAATTCCACCATGTAAGAGCATAACCAGAGAACTCCATAACAGCAAGGTCAACTCTCTTGGCTTCATAAAAACCATGGATGCGAAATATTTGACCACACTTCTCTTCCCACTCAATATATGCATCTGAATCCTCTTTTCCCGTGAATGATGGCACATGTAGCTTCACTCTCGCTTGGTTGTCATGGTCATCCTGATCACCACGGTCATAATGAAGACCATTGCAACCAAAAATAGCACCATGGCAAGGCGGGGAGTAGGGTTCATAGTCCCCCATGCCTTCATCTTCTTCACCATGCTCGACAGATCTTCAAGGAAGATGGAATCACCATCATGTGTCGCTCGTCGCCGGTGATCAGCAGCAAACCCGCGGGGGTCATGGCCTCGCCCGCGAGCATCTCCTCCATGCAGCCCACCCTCACGGGGGGCAGCAAAGTTGCCACACCTCCGTTCAGCACCAACAGTAGGGGCGCCATGGGTAGAAGCTCATGCCGCTCTTCCACGACGTTTCCTTGACGTTTCCGGTTGTCGTCGGCCAGTGAGGCAGCGGGGCTATGTTGATGTTGATCCCCATTACCTGTGATAGGAAGATGACCACCGAACATCCTTCGCATAGCTGCAACTGTACTCTTCTCAATCATATCACCAAGTGCCGCATGAGTTTTTGGGAGATCATCTTCCACATGTTGATGTCCATGTACACTCGAGTTGGATCCTGTCATGTTAACTCTTGGGAACAAGTGGACAAAAGAAAAATATATGTGGAAAACACTCAGCTCACCTTCTTGCTTACCCAAATTCTAATGATTCCTTGGCGGCTGTGCGGAAGTAGCAAATCGGGAGTGGACAGGCGAATGAAAGGAAAGAAGCTGACGGTTTCTAGGTGGATATGGGTGGGGTAAAAACGGAGGGCTAGTGCTGAGATCCAATCGATGCAAACCAAATGAACAAGAAAAATTTGTAGATCCTTGCACCACGTTTCAGCTGCAACACTTGTCACTTCAACTTCTGAAATTTCTCACCAAACTGAATATGATTCCACAGTTTCTCAACACTTTCTCTCTCTTTTTTCGCTCTTTTTTTGCAACACAATAGATCAACAACAAGACTCAAAGAAAAACTGCGGCAACATTGGATAGAACTTGGTGCAAATACAAAGAGGAAAGCAAACAACTAGATCTCAGCAACAGAGACTTGGATTTTTTGTGGCTTTTTTGGCTTTGGACTCTAGGACAGGGAAAACCAAACTAAAAAGGATAGATCTAGCAACAAAGATATAGATCCTACCGTGTAAACCTTGCTTTGAATACCAGATGATGCGACACCATCTTCGGAGAAGAGGGTGTTCAAGGGGAGGTCTGATCTTCACGATGTAGGATCGATTAATGGATGGGGATAACTAGCTGCAAGCGGTCGAAAAATGGAAAATAAGAGATTATGACCCGACGAGGAGGATGCTCACCGAAGCTTGCAATCCGAACATTCGTCGATCCACAACCTACGATACTGCCCCACACAACCACGCTCAAGTCGTGGAGCACGAGATAGGTGTAATCCGTAAGGGAAACCATGAACTCTAACCCACACAACACGATCTAGTCATGGAGCATGAATTAGGAGAAATTTCTCAAGGAATCACGAGAATAAGGGTAACAAGAGCTCTCCAATCTCAGGAGGAGTCTATGTCTTTGGTCTTTGATAGAAATGGCAAAAGTCTCCAACAAAGGGAAGAGCTAGCCTATTTATAATTAGGACAACCCCCTAGATAGGTGTGAAAGAGAACTAGCTTCTGGAACCATCTTAGGTGTGAAAGTGAACCAGCTTTGTTTGACTAAATGGCTTCAAGACTTAATGAGGTAGCTTGTGGAAAACTCCCGTTGGAGGTGGTTGGCAGTTCCCGACCAAACATTGTTCATTGGGGTCGAACAATGTTTCCTTCAATAGAAAACTCGAGTTCTGAAAATCTTTCGCAAGTTGGGATATCCAAACTTGTGCAAAACATTGTTTCGTCAGAATCGGAACAATGTTTCTTCAGCAAACAACTCATTCTTCATGAATTCCTAACTTTGTTTCCTCGCCATAAAACATTGTTTTGCATGAACTGAAATGTGTTTGGCCTTCTTTGATATCGCACCTGAGTTCAACCAACAACAAAGGAGGTGAAGGCACAACCATGTTTTCAAGGTCAAATGATAGACTTAAGTTAGCATTCACCTGATCATGTATTTGCGTTGCGCGATTTCTTGTGATTGGACCGTTGATGGTTGGTGGTGTGGTGCACATGGTTGGGATGTCCTCATCAAGGCGCCATCTCGTTGGCCCTACTGCAAAGGACGCAAAGGCTATAGTTTTTCCAACCTCTATTCTCCAACCGACCAGACGTCCATAGCATATTATGGAGCATCAAAGCATCTCCAATAGATTATGTGGATGTATAAATAACCAAATTTTACATCATTCAGGCCAAAAACGATGCTCCAACCGATGATGTAGATATAAAAAAATTACTCTAAATTTACTCTAGATGTAAAATACATCACTTGGTGATGCAAATTTGCATCACCTGTGGCCATCCGAGCAAAATGCGTGTACCCCAACCGCCATGTGGAATGTTCTCGCGCCACCTTGAGTCCCAGCCCTGCCGCCAGCGGCCTCGCCAACTAGTCAATTTCGCATCCCGCGATGTCCTCCATCTCAAGTCAAATCCGTTCGGATTCAAAATCATGTGGCCGCCGGTGCACGATCCCGAGCTGCCATGGCCGTCTCTGTGGGAGCCCCCGTCTCAAATCTGGTCGGATTCGATATCACGGTGCCGTCGGTTCTTGATCCTGAGGCGCCATGGCCGTCTTCATGGGAGCCCGTCCTCATGCATCGCCAACCACCACGGCAGAGCTTCCCAATCCCGAGCCGCCAAGTCTTGATTCGACATCACCATGAACTTTGTTTAAGTATTTATTTGAGATGATTTTTTATATCATCTACTGGAGTGGCTACTTCATGGTTGCCCTATTTTATATCATCTGTTGGAGTTGGACGTTTTTCGTAATATAAATAACACTTTTTGGTGATGTAAATTTTACTCCAACTACTTTTCGGTGATGTATTTCACATCATCTATTGAAGATGCTCCAAGAGCATCTACAACCAGAACACACAAATATAGCCCCCTAAACGTCCACAGGAACGACCCGGTTACCCCTCAGTTTTTAGACATTACAACCACACTCATTTTAAATCCTCGTTTCCATAATACCCATGCAACATCTATTTTGATTTGCTTATATAAAACATAGAACAAACAACAAACTAGCAAACTGCTCATTATTGATATGTTGACGACTTCATTGTCAGAGCCTTTAGGCTTGTGGTTATTGGTCGCGGGGTGAATATGAAGGAAATATGCCCTAGAGGCAATAATAAAGTAGTTATTTATATTTCCTTACATCATGATAAATGTTTATTATTCATGCTAGAATTGTATTAACCGTAAACTTACTACATGTGTGAATACATAGACAAACAGAGTGTCCCTAGTATGCCTCTACTAGACTAGCTCGTTAATCAAAGATGGTTAAGTTTCCTAGCCATAGACATGTGTTGTCATTTGATGAACGGGATCAGATCATTAGAGAATGATGTGATGGACAAGACCCATCTGTTAGCTTAGCACTATGATCGTTTAGTTTATTGCTATTGCTTTCTTCATGACTTATACATGTTCCTATGACTAAGAGATTATGCAACTCCCGAATACCAGAGGAACACTTAGTGTGCTATCAAACGTCACAACGTAATTGGGTGATTATAAAGATGCTCTACGGGTGTCTCCGATGGTATTTGTTGAGTTGGAATAGATCGAGATTAGCATTTGTCACTCCAATTGTCGGAGAGGTATCTCCGGGCCCTCTCAGTAATGCACATCACTATAAGCCTTGCAAGCAATGTGACTATTGAGTTAGTTGCGGGATGATGCATTACGGGACGAGTAAAGAGACTTGCCAGTAATGAGATTGAACTAGGTATGATGATACCGACGATCGAATCTTGGGCAAGTAACATACCGATGACAAAGGGAACAACGTATGTTGTTGTGCGGTTTGACCGATAAAGATCATCGTAGAATATGTAGGAACCAATATGAGCATCCAGGTTCCGCTATTGGTTATTTACCGGAGATGTGTCTCGGTCTTGTCTACATAGTTCTCGAACCCGTAGGGTCCGCACGCTTAACATTCGATGACGAGTCGTATAATGAGTTTATGTGATTTGATATACTGAAGGTTGTTCGGAGTCCCGGATGAGATCACAGACATGACGAGGAGTCTCGAAATGGTCGAGACATAAAGATTCATATATTGGAAGGCTACATTCGGACACCGGAATGGTTCGGGTCGTTTTGGATAAGTTTCAGAGTATCAGGGGTTACCGGATCCCCCCCCCCCCGGAAGTTGTTGGGCCTCATGGGCCTAATGGTGGAAGAGAGGAGGCAGGCCAAGGTGTGGCGCCCCCCTAGCCGAAACTGAATTGGACTAGGGCTAGGGGCGGCCCCCCTTTCCTTCTCTTCTTCCCCTCCTTCCTTCTTCTCCTACTAGAACTAGGAAAGGGGGGAACCTACTCCTACTAGGAGTTGGATTCCCCCCCTTGGGTGCGCCCTTTGTGGCCGACCCTCCTCCTCCTTTATATACAGGGGAGGGGGCACCCCATAGACACACAAGTTGATCTTAAGCCGTGTGTGGTGCCCCCCACCACAGTTTTCCACCTCGATCATATTGCCGTAGTGCTTACGCGAAACCCTGCGTCGGTAACTTCATCATCACTGTCACCACGCCGTCATGCTGACGAAACTCTCCCTCGACCTCAACTGGATCAAGAGTTCGAGGGATGTCACCGAGCTGCACGTGTGAAGATCGCGGAGGTGTCGTGCGTTCGGTACTTGATCGGTTGGATCGCGAAGACGTTCAACTACATCAACCGCGTTACTAAACGCTTCCGCTTTCGGTCTACGAGGGTACATAGACACACTCTCCCTCGCTCGTTGATATGCTTCTCCTAGATAGATCTTGCGTGATCTAGGAATTTTTTTGAAATACTAAGTTCCCCAATAGTGGCATCCGAGCCAGGTCTATGCGTAGATGTTATATGCACGAGTAGAACACAAAGAGTTGTGGGCGATAATAGTCATACTGCTTACCAGCATGTCATACTTTGATTCGGCGGTATTGTTGGATGAAGCAGCCCAGACCGACATTACATGACCGCGTTCATGAGACTAGTTCTACCGACGTGCTTCGCACACAGGTGGCTTGTGGGTGTCTGTTTCTCCAGTTTTAGTTGAATCGAGTGTGACTACGCCCGGTCCTTGTTGAAGGTTAAAACAGCACACTTGACGAAAAATAATTGTGGTTTTGATGCGTAGGTAAGAACGGTTCTTGCTAGAAGCCCATAGCAGCCACGTAAAAACTTGCAACAACAAAGTAGAGGACGTCTAACTTGTTTTTGCAGGGCTTGATGTGATGTGATATGGTCAAGACGTGATGATATATAATTGTTGTATGAGATGATCATGTTTTGTAACAGTTATCGGCAACTCGTATGAGCCATATGGTTGTCGCTTTATTGTGTGAAATGCAATCGCCATGTAATTGTTTTACTTTATCACTAAGCGGTAGCAATAGTCGTAGAAGCAATAGTTGCCGAGATGACAACGATGCTTTGTTGAAGATCAAGGTGTCAAGTTGGGGACGATGGTGATCATGACGGTGCTTTGGAGATGGAGATCAAAGGCACAAGATGATGATGGCCATATCATATCACTTATTTTTATTGCATGTGATGTTTATCCTTTATGCATCTTATTTTGCTTAGTACGGCGGTAGCATTATAAGATGATCTCTCACTAAATTTCAAGGTACAAGTGTTCTCCCTGAGTATGCACCGTTGCTACAGTTCATCGTGCCGAGACACCACGTGATGATCGGGTGTGATAAGCTCTATGTTCACATACAACGGGTGCAAGCCAGTTTCGCACACGTAGAATACTCGAGTTAAACTTGACGAGCCTAGCATATGCAGATATGCCTCGAAACACTGAGACCGAAAGGTCGAGCGTGAATCATATAGTAGATATGATCAACATAGTGATGTTCACCATTGAAAACAACTCCATCTCACGTGATCATCGGACATGGTTTAGTTGATATGGATCACATGATCACTTAGATGATTAGAGGGATGTCTATCTGAGTGGGAGTTCTTAAGTAATATGATTAATTGAACTTTAATTTATCATGAACTTAGTACCTGATAGTATTTTGCATGTCTATGTTCTTGTAGATAAATGGCCCCTGCTACTGTTCCGTTGAATCTTAATGCGTTCTTAGAGAAAGCTAAGTTGAAAGATGATGGTAGCAACTACACGGACTGGGTCCGTAACTTGAGGGTTATCCTCATTGCTGCACAGAAGAATTATGTCCTGGAAGCACCGCTAGGTGTACCACCCGCGTTAGCAACTGCAGACATTGTGAATGCCTGGTAGACGCGTGTTCATGACTACTCGATAGTTCGGTGTGCCATGCTTTGCGGCTTAGAACCGGGACTTCAACAACGTTTTGAACGTCATGGAGCATATGAGATGTTCCAGGAGTTGAAGTTAATATTTCAAGCAAATGCCCGGATTGAGAGATATGAAGTCTCCAATAAGTTCTACAGCTACAAGATGGAGGAGAATAGTTCTGTCAGTGAACATATACTCAGAATGTCTGGGTACCACAACCACTTGACTCAACTAGGAGTTAATGTTCCTGATGATAGTGTCATTGACAGATTTCTTCAATCATTGCCACCAAGCTACAAAAGCTTTGAGATGAACTATAATATGCAAGGGATGGATAAGACAATTCCCGAGCTCTTCGCAATGCTAAAAGCTGCGGAGGTAGAAATCAAGAAGGAGCATCAAGTGTTGATGGTTAATAAGACCACTAGTTTCAAGAAAAACGGAAAAGGGAAGAAGGGGAACTTCAAAAATAATGGCAAGCAAGTTGCTGCTCAAGTGAAGAAGCCCATGTCTGGACCTAAGCCTGAGACTGAGTGCTTCTACTGCAAAGGGACTGGTCACTGGAAGCGGAACTGCCCCAAGTATTTGGCGGATAAGAAGGATGCCAAAGTGAAAGGAATATTTGATATACATATTATTGATGTGTACCTTACTAATGCTCGCAGTAGCGCCTGGGTATTTGATACTGGTTCTGTTGCTCATATTTGCAACTCGAAACAGGGGCTACGGATTAAGCAAAGATTGGCTAAGGACGAGGTGACGATGCACGTGGGAAATGGTTCCAAAGTCGATGTGATTGCGGTCGGCACGCTACCTCTACATCTACCTTCGGGATTAGTTTTAGACCTGAATAATTGTTATTTGGTGCCAGCGTTAAGCATGAACATTATATCTGGATCTTGTTTGATGCGAGACGGTTATTCATTTAAATCAGAAAATAATGGTTGTTTTATTTATATGAGTAATATCTTTTATGGTCATGCACCCTTGATGAGTGGTCTATTTTTATTAAATCTCGATAGTAGTGATACACATATTCATAGTATTGAAGCCAAAAGATATAAGTTTAATAATGATAGTGCAAATTATTTGTGGCACCGCCGTTTAGGTCATATTGGTGTAAAGCGCATGAATAAACTCCATGCTGATGGGCTTTTGAAATCACTTGATTATGAATCACTTGATGCTTGCGAACCATGCCTCATGGGCAAGATGACTAAAACTCCGTTCTCCGGAACAATGGAACACGCAACAGACTTATTGGAAATAATACATACTGATGCATGCGGTTCGGTGAGTGTTCATGCTCGTGGCGAGTATCGTTATTTTCTGACCTTAACTGATGATTTGAGCAGATATGGGTATATCTACTTGATGAAACATAAGTCTGAAACATTTGAAAAGTTTAAAGAATTTCAGAGTGAAGTGGAAAATCATCGTAACAAGAAAATTAAGTTTCTACGATCTGATCTTGGAGGGGAATATTTGAGTTATGTGTTTGGTCTTCATTTGAAACAATGCGGAATAGTTTCGCAACTCACGCCACCTGGAACACCACAGCGTAATGGTGTGTCCGAACATCGTAACCGCACTTTATTGGATATGGTGCGATCTATGATTGAAGGAAATATGCCCTAGAGGCAATAATAAAGTTATTATTTATTTCCTTATATCATGATAAAAGTTTATTATTCATGCTAGAATTGTATTAACTGGAAACATGGTACATGTGTGAATACATAGACAAACAGAGTGTCACTAGTATGCCTCTACTAGACTAGCTTGTTAATCAAAGATGGTTATGTTTCCTAACCATAGACAAAGAGTTGTCATTTAATTAACAGGATCACATCATTAGTTGAATGATCTGATTGACATGACCCATTCCATTAGCTTAGCACCCGATCGTTTAGTATGTTGCTATTGCTTTCTTCATGACTTATACATGTTCCTATGACTACGAGATTATGCAACTCCCGTTTGCCAAAGGAACACTTTGTGTGCTACCAAACGTCACAACGTAACTGGGTGATTATAAAGGAGCTCTACAGGTGTCTCCAAAGGTACATGTTGGGTTGGCGTATTTCGAGATTAGGATTTGTCACTCCGATTGTCGGAGAGGTATCTCTGGGCCCTCTCGGTAATGCACATCACTTAAGCCTTGCAAGCATTGCAACTAATGAGTTAGTTGCGGGATGATGTATTACAGAACGAGTAAAGAGACTTGCCGGTAACGAGATTGAACTAGGTATGGGATACCGACGATCGAATCTCGGGCAAGTAACATACCGATGACAAAGGGAACAACGTATGTTGTTATGCGGTCTGACCGATAAAAGATCTTCGTAGAATATTTAGGAGCCAATATGAGCATCCAGGTTCCGCTATTGGTTGTTGACCGGAGACGTGTCTCGGTCATGTCTCCATTGTTCTCGAACCCG
Organism: Triticum urartu; assembly: GCF_056163025.1. Classification (NCBI taxonomy): domain Eukaryota; kingdom Viridiplantae; phylum Streptophyta; class Magnoliopsida; order Poales; family Poaceae; genus Triticum; species Triticum urartu. Next base: position 80,734,336 of record NC_141878.1, on the reverse strand, counting down.
TAGGGTCCGCACGCTTAAGGTTACGATGACAGTTATATTATGAGTTTATACATTTTGATATACCAAAGGTTGTTCGGAGTCCCGGATGTGATCACGGACATGACGAGGAGTCTCGAAATGGTCGAGACATAAAGATTGATATATTGGAAGCCTATGTTTGGATATCGGAAGTGTTCCGGGTGAAATCGGGATTTTACCGGAGTACCGGGAGGTTACCGGAACCCCCCGGGAGCTATATGGGCCTAAGTGGGCCTTAGTGGAAAAGAGAAGGGGCAGCCCTAGATGGGCCGCGCACCCCTCCCCTCCCTTGGTCCGAATAGGACAAGGAGAGGGGGCCGGCCACCCTCTCTCTTTCCCCCCCTCCGCGAATCCTATTCCAACTAGGATTGGGGGGGGGGGGAATCCTACTCCCAGAGGGAGTAGGACTCCTCCTGGCGCGCCTCTCCTAGGCCGGCCGCACCCCCCCCCCTTGAGCCTTTATATACGGAGGCAGGGGCACCCCAGAACAACACAAGTTGATCCACGTGATCATATTCTTAGCCGTGTGCGGTGCCCCCTTCCACCATAATCCTCGATAATATTGTAGCGGTGCTTAGGCGAAGCCCTGCTGCAGTAGTACATCAAGATCGTCACCACGCCGTCGTGCTGACGGAACTCTTCCCCGACACTTTGCTGGATCGGAGTCCGGGGATCGTCATCGAGCTGAACGTGTGCTAGAACTCGGAGGTGCCGTAGTTTCGGTGCTTGATCGGTCGGGCCGTGAAGACGTACGACTACATCAACCAAACGCTTCCGTTGTCGATCTACAAGGGTACGTAGATCATACTCTCCCCTCTCGTTGCTATGCATCACCATGATCTTGCGTGAGCGTAGGAATTTTTTTTTGAAATTACTACGAAACCCAACAGTGGCATCCGAGCCTAGGTTTTATATGTTGATGTTATATGCACGAGTAGAACACAAGTGAGTTGTGGGCGATATAAGTCATACTGCTTACCAGCATGTCATACTTTGGTTCGGCGGTATTGTTGGACGAAGCGGCCCGGACCGACATTACGCGTACGCTTACGCGAGACCGGTTCTCCCGACGTGCTTTGCACATAGGTGGCTTGCGGGTGACAGTTTCTCCAACTTTAGTTGAACTGAGTGTGGCTACGCCCGGTCCTTGCGAAGGTTAAAACAGCACCAACTTGACAAACTATCGTTGTGGTTTTTGATGCGTAGGTAAGATTGGTTCTTGCTTAAGCCTGTAGCAGCCACGTAAAACATGCAACAACAAAGTAGAGGATGTCTAACTTGTTTTTGCAGGGCATGTTGTGATGTGATATGGTCAAGACATGATGCTAAATTTTATTGTATGAGATGATCATGTTTTGTAACAGAGTTATCGGCAACCGGCATGAGCCATATGGTTGTCGCTTTATTGTATGCAATGCAATCGCGCTGTAATGCTTTACTTTATCACTAAGCGGTAGCGATAGTCGTGGAAGCATAAGATTGGCGAGACGACAACGATGCTACGATGGAGATCGAGGTGTCGCGCTGGTGACGATGGTGATCATGACGGTGCTTCGGAGATGGAGATCACAAGCACAAGATGATGATGGCCATATCATATCACTTATATTGATTGCATGTGATGTTTATCTTTTATGCATCTTATCTTGCTTTGATTGACGGTAGCATTATAAGATGATCTCTCACTAAATTATCAAGAAGTGTTCTCCCTGAGTATGCACCGTTGCGAAAGTTCTTCGTGCTGAGACACCACGTGATGATCGGGTGTGATAGGCTCTACGTTCAAATACAACGGGTGCAAAACAGTTGCACACACGGAATACTCAGGTTATACTTGACGAGCCAAGCATATACAGATATGGCCTTGGAACACGGAGACCGAAAGGTCGAGCGTGAATCATATAGTAGATATGATCAACATAGTGATGTTCACCAATGAAACTACTCCATCTCACGTGATGATCGGACATGGTTTAGTTGATTTGGATCACGTAATCACTTAGAGGATTAGAGGGATATCTATCTAAGTGGGAGTTCTTTAAGTAATATGATTAATTGAACCTAAATTTATCATGAACTTAGTACCTAATAGTATCTTGCTTGTTATGTATGATTGCAGATAAATGGCCCGTGCTGTTGTTCCGTTGAATTTTAATGCGTTCCTTGAGAAAGCAAAGTTGAAAGATGATGGTAGCAATTACACGGACTGGGTCCGTAACTTGAGGATTATCCTCATTGCTCCACAGAAGAATTACGTCCTGGAAGCACCGCTGGGTGCCAGGCCTGCTGCTGGAGCAACACCAGATGTTGTGAACGTCTGGCAGAGCAAAGCTGATGACTACTCGATAGTTCAGTGTGCCATGCTTTACGGCTTAGAACCGGGACTTCAACGACGTTTTGAACGTCATGGAGCATATGAGATGTTCCAGGAGTTGAAGTTAATATTTCAAGCAAATGCCCGGATTGAGAGATATGAAGTCTCCAATAAGTTCTATAGCTGCAAGATGGAGGAGAACAGTTCTGTCAGTGAGCATATACTCAAAATGTCTGGGTATAATAATCACTTGATTCAAATGGGAGTTAATCTTCCAGATGATTGCGTCATTGACAGAATTCTCCAATCACTGCCACCAAGCTACAAGAGCTTCGTGATGAACTATAATATGCAAGGGATGAATAAGACTATTCCCGAGCTCTTCGCAATGCTGAAAGCTGCGGACGTAGAAATCAAAAAGGAGCATCAAGTGTTGATGGTCAACAAGACCACTAGTTTCAAGAAAAAGGGCAAAGGGAAGAAAAAGGGGAACTTCAAGAAGAACAACAAGCAAGTTGCTGCTCAGGAGAAGAAACCCAAGTCTGGACCTAAGCCTGAAACTGAGTGCTTCTACTGCAAGCAGACTGGTCACTGGAAGCGGAACTGCCCCAAGTATTTGGCGGATAAGAAGGATGGCAAGGTGAACAAAGGTATATGTGATATACATGTTATTGATGTGTACCTTACTAATGCTCACAGTAGTAACTGGGTATTTGATACTGGTTCTGTTGCTAATATTTGCAACTCAAAACAGGGACTATGGATTAAGCGAAGATTGGCTAAGGACGAGGTGACGATGCGCGTGGGAAACGGTTCCAAAGTCGATGTGATCGCAGTCGGCACGCGACCTCTACATCTACCTTCGGGATTAATATTAGACCTAAATAATTGTTATTTGGTGCCAGCATTAAGCATGAACATTATATCTGGATCTTGTTTGATGCGAGACGGTTATTCATTTAAATCAGAGAATAATGGTTGTTCTATTTATATGAGTAATATCTTTTATGGTCATGCACCCTTGAAGAGTGGTCTATTCATATTGAATCTCGATAGTAGTAACACACATATTCATAATGTTGAAACCAAAAGATGTAGAGTTGATAATGATAGTGCAACTTATTTGTGGCACTGCCGTTTAGGTCATATCGGTGTAAAGCGCATGAAGAAACTCCATACTGATGGACTTTTGGAACCACTTGATTATGAATCACTTGGTGCTTGCGAACCGTGCCTCATGGGCAAGATGACTAAAACACCGTTCTCCGGTACTATGGAGAGAGCAACAGATTTGTTGGAAATCATACATACAGATGTATGTGGTCCGATGAATATTGAGGCTCGTGGCGGATATCGTTATTTTCTCACCTTCACAGATGATTTAAGCAGATATGGGTATATCTACTTAATGAAACATAAGTCTGAGACATTTGAAAAGTTCAAAGAATTTCAGAGTGAAGTTGAAAATCATCGTAACAAAAAAATAAAGTTTCTACGATCTGATCGTGGAGGAGAATATTTGAGTTACGAGTTTGGTGTACATTTGAAACAATGCGGAATAGTTTCGCAACTCACGCCACCCGGAACACCACAATGTAATGGTGTGTCCGAACGTCGTAATCGTACTTTACTAGATATGGTGCGATCTATGATGTCTCTTACTGATTTACCGCTATCGTTTTGGGGCTATGCTTTGGAGACGGCCGCATTCACGTTAAATAGGGCACCATCAAAATCCGTTGAGACGACGCCTTATGAACTATGGTTTGGCAAGAAACCAAAGTTGTCGTTTCTGAAAGTTTGGGGCTACGATGCTTATGTGAAAAAGCTTCAACCTGATAAGCTCGAACCCAAATCGGAGAAATGTGTCTTCATAGGATATCCAAAGGAGACTATTGGATACACCTTCTATCACAGATCCGAAGGCAAGACTTTTGTTGCTAAGTTTGGAAACTTTCTAGAGAAGGAGTTTCTCTCGAAAGATGTGAGTGGGAGGAAAGTAAAACTTGATGAGGTAACTGTACCTGCTCCCTTATTGGAAAGTAGTGCATCACAGAAAACTGTTTCTGTGACACCTACACCAATTAGTGAGGAAGCTAACGATAATGATCATGAAACTTCAGAACAAGATACTACTGAACCTCGTAGATCAACCAGAGTAAGATCCGCACCAGAGTGGTACGGTAATCCTGTTCTGGAAGTCATGCTACTAGATCATGATGAACCTATGAACTATGAAGAAGCGATGGTGAGCCCAGATTCCGCAAAATGGCTTGAAGCCATGAAATCTGAGATGGGATCCATGTATGAGAACAAAGTGCGGACTTTGGTTGACTTGCCCAATGATCGGCAAGCAATTGAGAATAAATGGATCTTCAAGAAGAAGACTGACGCAGACGGTAATATTACTATCTACAAAGCTCGACTTGTCGCAAAAGGGTTTCGGCAAGTTCAAGGGATTGACTACGATGAGACCTTCTCACCCGTAGCGATGCTTAAGTCTGTCCGAATCGTGTTAGCAATTGCCGCATTTTATGATTATGAAATTTGGCAGATGGATGTCAAAACTTCATTCCTGAATGGATTTCTGGAAGAAGAGTTGTATATGATGCAACCGGAGGGTTTTGTCGATCCAAAGGGAGCTAACAAAGTGTGCAAGCTCCAGCGATCCATTTATGGACTGGTGCAAGCCTCTCGGAGTTGGAATAAACGCTTTGATAGTGTGATCAAAGCATTTGGTTTTATAAAGACTTTTGGAGAAGCCTGTATTTACAAGAAAGTGAGTGGGAGCTCTGTAGCATTTCTGATATTATATGTGGAAGACATATTACTGATCGGAAATGATATAGAATTTATGGATAGCATAAAGGGATACTTGAATAAAAGTTTTTCAATGAAAGACCTCGGTGAAGCTGCTTACATATTAGGCATAAAGATCTATAGAGATAGATCAAGACGTTTAATTGGAATTTCACAAAGCACATACCTTGACAAGATTTTGAAGAAGTTCAAAATGGATCAAGCAAAGAAAGGGTTCTTGCCTGTGTTACAAGGTGTGAAGTTGAGTCGGACTCAATGCCCGACCATTGCAGAAGATAGAGAGAAGATGAAATATGTTCCCTATGCTTCAGCCATAGGCTCTATCATGTATGCAATGCTGTGTACCAGACCTGATGTGTGCCTTGCTATAAGTCTAGTAGGGAGGTACCAAAGTAATCCAGGAGTGGATCACTGGACAGCGGTCAAGAACATCCTGAAGTACCTGAAAAGGACTAAGGATATATTTCTCGTATATGGAGGTGACAAAGAGCTCATCGTAAACGGTTATGTTGATGCAAGCTTTGACACTGATCCGGACGATTCTAAATCGCAAACCGGATACGTGTTTACATTAAACGGTGGAGCTGTCAGTTGGTGCAGTTCTAAACAAAGCGTCATGGCGGGATCTACGTGTGAAGCAGAATACATAGCTGCTTCGGAAGCAGCAAATGAAGGAGTTCATATCCGATCTAGGTGTCGTACCTAGTGCATCGGGTCCAATGAAAATCTTTTGTGAAAATACTGGTGCAATTGCCTTGGCGAAGGAATCCAGATTTCACAAGAGAACCAAGCACATCAAGAGACGCTTCAATTCCATCCGGGATCTAGTCCAGTTGGGAGACATAGAGATTTGCAAGATACATACGGATCTGAATGTTGCAGACCCGTTGACTAAGCCTCTTCCACGAGCAAAACATGATCAGCACCAAGGCTGCATGGGTGTTAGAATCATTACTGTGTAATCTAGATTATTGACTCTAGAGAAAGTGGGAGACTGAAGGAAATATGCCCTAGAGGCAATAATAAAGTTATTATTTATTTCCTTATATCATGATAAAAGTTTATTATTCATGCTAGAATTGCATTAACCGGAAACATAATACATGTGTGAATACATAGACAAACAGAGTGTCACTAGTATGCCTCTACTAGACTAGCTTGTTAATCAAAGATGGTTATGTTTCCTAACCATAGACAAAGAGTTGTCATTTGATTAACAGGATCACATCATTAGTTGAATGATCTGATTGACATGACCCATTCCATTAGCTTAGCACCCGATCGTTTAGTATGTTGCTATTGCTTTCTTCATGACTTATACATGTTCCTATGACTACGAGATTATGCAACTCCCATTTGCCAGAGGAACACTTTGTGTGCTACCAAACGTCACAACGTAATTGGGTGATTATAAAGGAGCTCTACAGGTGTCTCCAAAGGTACATGTTGGGTTGGCGTATTTCGAGATTAGGATTTGTCACTCCGATTGTCGGAGAGGTATCTCTGGGCCCTCTCGGTAATGCACATCACTTAAGCCTTGCAAGCATTGCAACTAATGAGTTAGTTGCGGGATGATGTATTACAGAACGAGTAAAGAGACTTGCCGGTAACGAGATTGAACTAGGTATGGGATACCGACGATCGAATCTCGGGCAAGTAACATACCGATGACAAAGGGAACAACGTATGTTGTTATGCGGTCTGACCGATAAAAGATCTTCGTAGAATATGTAGGAGCCAATATGAGCATCCAGGTTCCGCTATTGTTTATTGTGCGGAGACGTGTCTCGGTCATGTCTACATTGTTCTCGAACCCGTAGGGTCCGCACGCTTAAGGTTACGATGACAGTTATATTATGAGTTTATACATTTTGATATACCGAAGGTTGTTCGGAGTCCCGGATGTGATCACGGACATGACGAGGAGTCTCGAAATGGTCGAGACATAAAGATTGATATATTGGAAGCCTATGTTTGGATATCGGAAGTGTTTCGGGTGAAATCGGGATTTTACCGGAGTACCGGGAGGTTACCGGAACCCCCCGGGAGCTATATGGGCCTAAGTGGGCCTTAGTGGAAAAGAGAAGGGGCAGCCCTAGATGGGCCGCGCTCCCCTCCCCTCCCTTGGTCCGAATAGGACAAGGAGAGGGGGCCGGCCACCCTCTCTCTTTTCCCCCCTCCGCGAATCCTATTCCAACTAGGATTGGGGGGGATCTTACTCCCAGAGGGAGTAGGACTCCTCCTGGCACGCCTCTCCTAGGCCGGCCGCACCCCCCCCCTTGAGCCTTTATATACGGAGGCAGGGGCACCCCAGAACAACACAAGTTGATCCACGTGATCATATTCTTAGCCGTGTGCGGTGCCCCCTTCCACCATAATCCTCGATAATATTGTAGCGGTGCTTAGGCGAAGCCCTGCTGCAGTAGTACATCAAGATCGTCACCACGCCGTCGTGCTGACGGAACTCTTCCCCGACACTTTGCTGGATCGGAGTCCGGGGATCGTCATCGAGCTGAACGTGTGCTAGAACTCAGAGGTGCCGTAGTTTCGGTGCTTGATCGGTCGGGCCGTGAAGACGTACAACTACATCAACCAAACGCTTCCATTGTCGATCTACAAGGGTACGTAGATCATACTCTCCCCTCTCGTTGCTATGCATCACCATGATCTTGCGTGAGCGTAGGAATTTTTTTTAAATTACTACGAAACACAACAATGATGTCTCTTACTGATTTACCACTATCGTTTTGGGGTTATGCTTTAGAGACGGTTGCATTCACGTTAAATAGGGCACCATCTAAATCTGTTGAGACGACACCATATGAACTGTGGTTTGGAAAGAAACCCAAGTTGTCGTTTCTTAATGTTTGGGGCTGCGATGCTTATGTGAAAAAGCTTCAACCTGATAAACTCAAACCCAAATCAGAGAAATGTGTCTTCATAGGATACCCAAAGGAAACTATTGGGTACAACTTCTATCACAGATCCGAAGACAAGATATTTTTTGCTAAGAATGGATCCCTTCTAGAGAAGGAGTTTTTCTCGAAAGAAGTGAGTGGGAGTAATTCGATAAGAGACATCATGGTATGCACCATATCCAATAGGGCGCAGTTATGATGTTCGGACACACCATCACACTATGGTGTTCCAGGCAGTATTAGTTGTGAAACAATTTCCACAATGTCTTAATTGTGTGCCAAACTCGTAACTCAGATATTCATCTCTATGATCATATCATAGATATTTTATCATCTTGTCACGACGATCTTCAACTTCACTCTGGAATTACTTAAACCTTTCAATAATTCAGACTTGTGTTTCATCAAGTAAATATACTCAACATCTACTCAAATCATCTATGAAGTAAGAACATAATGATATCCACTGCGTGCCTCAGCACTCATTGGACTGCACACATCAAAATGTATTACTTCCAACAAGTTGCTTTCTTGTTCCATCTTACTGAAAACGAGGCCTTTCAGTCATCTTGCCCATGTGGTATGATTTGCATGTTTCAAGTGATTCAAAATAAAGTGAGTCCAAACGATCCATCTGTATGGAGTTTCTTCATGCATATCTACCAATAGACATGGTTCGCATGTCTCAATTCTTTCAAAAACGAGTGAGTCCAAAGATCCATCAACATGGAGCTTCTTCATGCGTTTTATACCAACATGACTCAAATGGTAGTGCCACAAGTATGTGGTACTATCATTACTATCTTATATCTTTTGGCATGAACATGTGTATCACTATGATCGAGATTCAATAAACCATTCATTTTAGGTGCTAGACCATTGAAGGTATTATTCAAATAAACAGAGTAACCATTATTCAACTTAAATGAATAACAGTATTGCGATAAACATAATCCAATCATGTCTATGCTCAACGCAAACACCAAATAACAATTATTTAGGTTTAACACCAATCCCGATGGTAGAGGGAGCATGCGATGTTTGATCACATCAACCTTGGAAACGCTTCCAACACATATCGTCATCTCACCTTTAGCTAGTCTCCACAGCCTTTTATTTCGAGTTACTAACACTTAGCAACCGAACCAGTATTTATTACCCTGGTGCTACTAGGAGTACTAGTAAAGTACACAATATAACGTATATTCAAAATACTTCTGTTGACCTTGCCAGCCTTCTCATCTACCAAGCATCTAGGGTAGTTCTGCTTCAGTGACCGTTCCCCTCATTACAGAAGCACTTAGTCTCGGGTTTGGGTTCAACCTTGGGTTTCTTCACTAGGGCAGCAACTGATTTGCTGTTTCATGAAGTATACGTTCTTTCCCTTGCCCTTCTTGAAACTAGTGGTTTAACCATCAACAATTGATGCTCCTACTTGATTTCTACTTTCGCGGTGTCAAACATCGCGAGTTGCTCAAGCATCATCATGTCTATCCCTGATATGTTATAGTTCATCACGAAGCTCTAATAGCTTGGTGGCAGTGACTATGGAGAACCATCACTATCTCATCTGGAAGATTAACTCCCACTCGATTCAAGCGATTGTAGTACTCAGACAATCTGAGACATGCTCAACGATTGAGTTTTTCTCCTTTAGTTTGCAGGCTTAAGAAACTTGTCAGAGGTCTCATACCTCTTGACGTGGGCACTAGTCTGAAATCTCAATTTCAGTCTTTGGAACATCTCATATGTTCTGCGACGTTTCAAAAGCGTCTTTGGTGCCACAATTCTAAACCGTTAGCATTACACACTGAACTATCACGTAGTCATCAAAACGTGTATGTCAGATGTTTCCCAACATCTATAGACGACGCTCGAGGTTCAGCACACCGAGCGGTGCATTAAGGACATAAGCCTTCTGCGTAGCAATGAGGATAATCCTCAGTTGACGGACCCAGTCCGCATAATTTCTACTATCAACTTTCAACTAAATTTTCTCTAGGAACATATCTTAAACAGGAGAACTAAAGTGTAAGCTACGACAAATTTGCAAAGACCTTTTGACTATGTTCATGATAATTAAGTTCATCTGATTATTTAATGAACTCCCACTTAGATAGACATCTCTCTAGTCATCTAAGTGATACATGATCCGAGTCAACTAGGACATGTCCGATCATCACGTGAGACGGACTAGTCATCATCGGTGAACATCTTCATGTTGATCGTATCTACTATACGACTCATGTTCGACCTTTCGGTCTCTTGTGTTCCGAGGCCATGTCTGTACATGCTAGGCTCGTCAAGTCAACCTAAGTGTATCGCGTGTGTAAATCTGGCTTACACCCGTTGTATGCAAACGTTAGAACCTATCACACACGATCATCACGTGGTGCTTCGGAACAACAGACCTTAGCAACGGTGCACAGTTAGGGGGAACACTTTCTTGAAATTTTAGCGAGGGATCATCTTATTTATGCTACCGTCGTTCTAAGCAAATAAGATGTAAACATGACAAACATCACATGAAAATCATAAAGTGACATGATATGGCCAATATCATCTTGCGCCTTTTGATCTCCATCTTCGAGGCGCGACATGATCACCTTCGTCACCGGCATGACACCATGATCTCCATCATCATGTCTTCATGAAGTTGCCTCGCCAACTATTACTTCTACGCATAGACCTAGCTCATGATGCCACTGTTGGGGAACATAGCAATAATTCAAAAAAATTCCTATGTGTCACCAAGATCAATCTAGGAGATACTAGCAACGAGAGAGAGGGAGTGCATCTTCATACCCTTGAAGATCGCTAAGCGGAAGCGTTACAAGAACGCGGTTGGTGGAGTCGTACACGTATCGATTCAGATCGCGGTCGATTCCGATCTAAGCGCCGAACAACGGCGCCTCCGCATTCAACACACGTACAGCCGAGGACGTCTCTTCCTTCTTGATCCAGCAAGGGGAGAGGAGAAGTTGAGGGAGAACTCCGACAGCATGACGGCGTGGTGGTGATGGAGCTCGTGGTTCTCCGGCAGGGCTTCGCCAAGCGCTACGGAGGAGGAGGAGGTGTAGGAGAGGGGGAGGGGCTGCGCCAGGGGATAGGTCTTGGTCTCCTGGCAGCCCTCCCACATCCACTATTTATAGGAGAAGGGTAGAGGGGGCCGGCCCCTTCAAATCCCATCGAGGGTAGGGGTGGCGGCCAGGGAGGGAACCCTAGATGGGTTTTGGGCGCCCCCACCCATAGGAGACTTGCCCCCCAAGCCAGGAGCGGAGGCTGCCCTCGGGGAGGTGCCCCCACCTCTCCTGGTTACATGAGATGGGGTGGGAGGGGCGCACAGCCCCTTAGTGGGCTGGTGTGCCCCTTCCCCTTGGCCCATACGCCCCCCAACACTTGCCGGGGCCTCCAAAACCATTTTCGGACATGCTGGTCGTCACCCCCGGAACAATTTCGGACTCCAATACCCTTCGTCCAATATATCGATCTTCACCTCCGGACCATTCCGGAACTCCTCCTCATGTCTAGGATCTCATCCGAGATTCCGAACAACCTTCGGTAACCACATACTATTTCCCATAACAACTCTAGCGTCACCGAAACTTAAGTGTGTAGACCCTACGGGTTCGGGAACCATGCAGACATGACCGAGACATCTCTCTGGCTAATAACCAATAGCGGGATCTAGATACCCATATTGGCTCCCACATGTTCCACGATGATCTCATCGGATGAACCACGATGTCGGGGATTCAATCAATCCCGTATACAATTCCCTTTGTCTATCGGTATGTTACTTGCCCGAGATTCGATCGTCGGTATCCCCATACCTCGTTCAATCTCGTTACCGGCAAGTCTCTTTACTCGTTCCATAACGCATGATCCCATGACCAACTCCTTAGTCACATTGAGCTCATTATGATGATGCATTACCGAGTGGGCCCAGAGATACCTCTCCATCATACAGAGTGACAAATCCCAGTCTCGATTCGTGCCAACCCAACATACACTTTCGGAGATACCTGTAATGCACCTTTATAGCCACCCAGTTACGTTGTGACGTTTGGTACACCCAAAGCATTCCTATGGTATCCGGGAGTTGCACAATCTCATGGTCTAAGGAAATGATACTTGACATTAGAAAAGCTCTTAGCAAACAAACTACACGATCTTGTGCTATGCTTAGGATTGGGTCTTGTCCATCACATCATTCTCCTAATGATGTGATCCCGTTATCAATGGCATCCAATGTCCATGGTCAGGAAACCATAACCATCTATTGATCAACGAGCTAGTCAACTAGAGGCTTACTAGGGACATGTTGTGGTCTATGTATTCACACATGTATTACGGTTTCCAGTTAATACAATTATAGCATGAACAATAGACAATTATCATGAACAAGGAAATACAATAATAACCATTTTATTATTGCCTCTAGGGCATATTTCCAACAGTCTCCCACTTGCACTAGAGTCAATAATCTAGTTCACATCACTATGTGATTGTAATGAATCCAACACCCATGGGGTTTGTTCATATCTCGCTTGTGAGAGAGGTTTATTATTCAATGGGTCTGAACCTTTCAGATCCATGTGTGCTTTACAAATCTCTATGTCATCTTGTAGATGCAGCTACCACGCGCTACTTGGAGCTATTCCAAACAACTGCTCTACTATACAAATCCTGTTTACCACTCAGAGTCATCCGGATTAGTGTCAAAGTTTGCATCGACGTAACCCTTTACGACAAACTCTTTTACCACCTCCATAATCGAGAAAATTCCTTAGTCCACTAGTTACTAAGGATAAGTTCGACCGCTGTCATGTGATCCATTCCTGGATCACTCTTGTACCCCTTGATTGACTCATGGCAAGGCACACTTCAGGTGCGGTACACATCATAGCATACTGTAGAGCCTACGTCTAAATCATAGGGGACGACCTTCGTCCTTTCTCTCTCTTCTGCCGTGGTCAGGTCTTGAGTCTTACTCAATACTCACACCTTGTAACACAGCCAAGAACTCCTTCTTTGCTGATCTATTTTGAACTCCTTCGAAATCTTGTCACGGTGTGTATTCATTTCAAAGTACTATTAAGCGTTTTTGATCTATCCTTATAGATCTTGATGCTCAATGTTCAAGTAGCTTAATCCAGGTTTTCCATTGAAAAACACTTTTCGAATAACCCTATATGCTTTACAGAAATTCTACATCATTTCTGATCAACAATATGTTAACAACATATACTCATCAAAAATTCTATAGTGCTCCCACTCACTTCTTTGGAAATACAAGTTTCTCATAAACTTTGTATAAACCCAAAAATCTTTGATCATCTCATCAAAGTGTACATTCCAACTCCGAGATGCTTACTCCAGTCCTTAGAAGGATTGCTGGAGCTTTGCATACTTGTTAGCATCTTTCAGGATTGACAAAACCTTCTGGTTGTATCACATACAACCTTTCCTCGAGAAAATCGTCGAGGAAGCAATGTTTTGACATACTATCTGCAAGATTTCATAAATAATGCAGTAACTGCTAACATAATTCCAACAAATTCTTAGCATCGCTACGAGTGAGAAAGTCTCATCGTAGTCAACTCCTTGAACTTGTCAGAAAACATCTTAACAACAAGTCGAGCTTTCTTAATGGTGACACTTACCATCATTGTCTATCTTCCTTTTAAAATCCATCTACACCCAACAGCCTTACGACCATCAAGTAGTTCTTCCAAAGTCTATACTTTGTTTTTATACATGGATCCTCTCTCGGATTTTATGGCCTCGAGCCATTTGTCAGAATCCGGGCCCACCATCGCTTCTCCATAGCTCGTAGGTTCATTGTTGTCTAGCAACATGACTTCCAAGACAAGATTACGTACCACTCTGAAGTAGTACGCATCCTTGTCTTCCTATGAGGTTTGGTAGTGACTTGATCCGAAGTTTCATGATCACTGTCATAAGCTTCCACTTCAATTGGTGTAGGTGCCACAGGAACAACTTTCTGTGCCCTGCTACACACTAGTTGAAGTGACGGTTCAATAACCTCATAAAGTCTCCATCATCCTCCCACTCAATTCTTTTGAGAGAAACTTTTCCTCGAGAAAGGACCCGTTTCTAGAAACAATCACTTTTGCTTCCGGATCTGAAATAGGAGGTATACCCAACAGTTTTGGGTATTCTATGAAGATGCATTTATCCGCTTTGGTTTCAAGCTTATCAGCCTGAAACTTTTTCACATAAGCGTCGCAGCCCCAAACTTTTAAGAAACGACAGCTTAGGTTTTTCTAAATCATAGTTCATACGGTGTCGTCTCAACGGAATTGCGTGGTGCCCTATTTAAAGTGAATGCAGTTGTCTCTAATGCCTAACCCATAAACGATAGTGGTAATTCGATAAGAGACATCATGGTATGCACCATATCCAATAGGGCGCAGTTATGATGTTCGGACACACCATCACACTATGGTGTTCCAGGCGGTATTAGTTGTGAAACAATTTCCACAATGTCTTAATTGTGTGCCAAACTCGTAACTCAGATATTCATCTCTATGACCATATCATAGATATTTTATCATCTTGTCACGACGATCTTCAACTTCACTCTGGAATTACTTAAACCTTTCAATAATTCAGACTTGTGTTTCATCAAGTAAATATACTCAACATCTACTCAAATCATCTATGAAGTAAGAACATAATGATATCCACTGCGTGCCTCAGCACTCATTGGACTGCACACATCAAAATTTATTACTTCCAACAAGTTGCTTTCTTGTTCCATCTTACTGAAAACGAGGCCTTTCAGTCATCTTGCCCATGTGGTATGATTTGCATGTTTCAAGTGATTCAAAATCAAGTGAGTCCAAACGATCCATCTGTATGGAGTTTCTTCATGCATATCTACCAATAGACATGGTTTGCATGTCTCAATTCTTTCAAAAACGAGCGAGTCCAAAGATCCATCAACATGGAGCTTCTTCATGCGTTTTATACCAACATGACTCAAATGGCAGTGCCACAAGTATGTGGTACTATCATTACTATCTTATATCTTTTGGCATGAACATGTGTATCACTATGATCGAGATTCAATAAACCATTCATTTTAGGTGCTAGACCATTGAAGGTATTATTCAAATAAACAGAGTAACCATTATTCAACTTAAATGAATAACAGTATTGCGATAAACATAATCCAATCATGTCTATGCTCAACGCAAACACCAAATAACAATTATTTAGGTTTAACACCAATCCCGATGGTAGAGGGAGCATGCGATGTTTGATCACATCAACCTTGGAAACGCTTCCAACACATATCGTCATCTCACCTTTAGCTAGTCTCCACAGCCTTTTATTTCGAGTTACTAACACTTAGCAACCGAACTGGTATTTATTACCCTGGTGCTACTAGGAGTACTAGTAAAGTACACAATATAAAGTATATTCAAAATACTTCTGTTGACCTTGCCAGCCTTCTCATCTACTAAGCATCTAGGGTAGTTCTGCTTCAGTGACCGTTCCCCTCATTACAGAAGCACTTAGTCTCGGGTTTGGGTTCAACCTTGGGTTTCTTCACTAGGGCAGCAACTGATTTGCCGTTTCATGAAGTATCCCTTCTTTCCCTTGCCCTTCTTGAAACTAGTGGTTTAACCATCAACAATTGATGCTCCTACTTGATTTCTACTTTCGCGGTGTCAAACATCGCGAGTTGCTCAAGCATCATCATGTCTATCCCTGATATGTTATAGTTCATCACGAAGCTCTAATAGCTTGGTGGCAGTGACTATGGAGAACCATCACTATCTCATCTGGAAGATTAACTCCCACTCGATTCAAGCGATTGTAGTACTCAGACAATCTGAGACATGCTCAACGATTGAGTTTTTCTCCCTTAGTTTGCAGGCTTAAGAAACTTGTCAGAGGTCTCATACCTCTTGACGTGGGCACTAGTCTGAAATCTCAATTTCAGTCTTTGGAACATCTCATATGTTCTGCGACATTTCAAAAGCGTCTTTGGTGCCACAATTCTAAACCGTTAGCATTACACACTGAACTATCACGTAGTCATCAAAACGTGTATGTCAGATGTTTCCCAACATCTACAGACGACGCTCGAGGTTCAGCACACCGAGCGGTGCATTAAGGACATAAGCCTTCTGCGCAGCAATGAGGATAATCCTCAGTTGACGGACCCAGTCCGCATAATTTCTACTATCAACTTTCAACTAAATTTTCTCTAGGAACATATCTTAAACAGCAGAACTAAAGTGTAAGCTACGACATAATTTGCAAAGACCTTTTGACTATGTTCATGATAATTAAGTTCATCTAATTATTTAATGAACTCCCACTTAGATAGACATCTCTCTAGTCATCTAAGTGATACATGAACCGAGTCAACTAGGCCATGTCCGATCATCACGTGAGACGGACTAGTCATCATCGGTGAACATCTTCATGTTGATCGTATCTACTATACGACTCATGTTCGACCTTTCGGTCTCTTGTGTTTCGAGGCCATGTCTGTACATGCTAGGCTCGTCAAGTCAACCTAAGTGTATCGCGTGTGTAAATCTGGCTTACACCCGTTGTATGCGAACGTTAGAACCTATCACACCCGATCATCACGTGGTGCTTCGGAACAACGGACCTTAGCAACGGTGCACAGTTAGGGGGAACACTTTCTTGAAATTTTAGCGAGGGATCATCTTATTTAGGCTACCTTCGTTCTAAGCAAATAAGATGTAAACATGACAAACATCACATGAAAATCATAAGGTGACATGATATGGCCAATATCATCTTGCGCCTTTTGATCTCCATCTTCGAGGCGTGACATGATCACCTTCGTCACCGGCATGACACCATGATCTCCATCATCATGTCTTCATGAAGTTGCCTCGCCAACTATTACTTCTACTACTATGGCTAACGGTTAGCAATAAAGTAAAGTAATTACATGGCATTCTCGTTGACACGCAGGTCATAAATAAATTAAGACAACTCCTATGGCTCCTGCCGGTTGTCATACTCATCGACATGCAAGTCGTGATTCCCATTACAAGAACATGATCAATCTCATACATCACATATATCATTCATCACATCCTTTTGGCCATATCACATCACATAGCATACCCTGCAAAAACAAGTTAGACGTCCTTTAATTGTTGTTGCATGTTTTACGTGGCTGCTATAGGTATCTAGCAAGAACGTTTCTTACCTACACAAAACCACAACGGTGATATGCCAATTGCTATTTACCTTTCATAAGGACCCTTTTCATCGAATCCGGTCCGACTAAAGTGGGAGAGACAGACACCCACTAGCCACCTTATGCATCAAGTGCATGTCAGTCGGTGGAACCTGTCTCATGTACGAGTACGTGTAAGGTCGGTCCGAGCCGCTTCATCCCACAATGCCGCCGAATCAAGATAAGACTAGTAACGGTAAGCAAATTGAACAAATCATCGCCCACAACTACTTTGTGTTCTACTCGTGCATAGGATATACGCATAGACCTAGCTCATGATGCCACTGTTGGGGAACGTAGCAATAATTCAAAAAATTTCCTACGTGTCACCAAGATCAATCTAGGAGATACTAGCAACGAGAGAGAGGGAGTGCATCTTCACACCCTTGAAGATCGCTAAGCGGAAGCGTTACAAGAACGCGGTTGGTGGAGTCGTACACGTATCGATTCAGATCGCGGTTGATTCCGATCTAAGCGCCGAACAACGGCGCCTTCGCGTTCAACACACGTATAGCCCGGGGACGTCTCCTCCTTGATCCAGCAAGGGGAGAGGAGAAGTTGAGGGAGAACTCCAACAGCACGACGGCGTGGTGGTGATGGAGCTCGTGGTTCTCCGGCAGGGCTTCGCCAAGCGCTATGGAGGAGGAGGAGGTGTAGGAGAGGGGGAGGGGCTGCGCCAGGGGATAGGTCTCGATCTCTTGGCAGCCCTCCCACCTCCACTATTTATAGGAGAAGGGGAGAGGGGGCCGGCCCCTTCAGATGCCATCGAGGGTAGGGGCGGCGGCCAGGGAGGGAACCCTAGATGGGTTTTGGGCGCCCCCACCCATAGGAGACTTGCCCCCCAAGCCAGGAGGGGAGGCTGCCCTAGGGGAGGCGCCCCCACCTCTCCTGGTTACGTGAGATGGGGTGGGAGGGGCGCACAGCCCCTTAGTGGGCTGGTGTGCCCCTTCCCCTTGGCCCATACGGCCGCCCAACACTTGCCGGGGCCTCCGAAACCATTTTCGGACACGCTGGTCGTCACCCGGTACCCCCGGAACAATTTCGGACTCCAATACCCTTCGTCCAGTATATCGATCTTCACCTCCGGACCATTCCAGAACTCCTCGCCATGTCCGGGATCTCATACGGGACTCCGAACAACCTTCGGTAACCACATACTATTTCCCATAACAACTCTAGCATCACCGAACCTTAAGTGTGTAGACCCTGCGGGTTCGGGAACCATGCAGACATGACCGAGATATCTCTCCGTCCAATAACCAATAGCGGGATCTGGACACCCATATTGGCTCCCACATGTTCCACGATGATCTCATCGGATGAACCACGATGTCGGGGATTCAATCAATCCCGTATACAATTCCCTTTGTCTATCGATATGTTACTTGCTCGAGATTCGATCGTCGGTATCCCCATACCTCGTTCAATCTCGTTACCGTCAAGTCTCTTTACTCGTTCCGTAATGCATGATCCCGTGACCAACTCCTTAGTCACATTGAGCTCATTATGATGATGCATTACCGAGTGGGCCCAGAGATACCTCTCCGTCATACGGAGTGACAAATCCCAGTCTCGATTCGTGCCAACCCAACAGACACTTTCGGAGATACCTGTAATGCACCTTTATAGCCACCCAGTTATGATGTGACGTTTGGTACACCCAAAGCATTCCTATGGCATCCGGGAGTTGCACAATCTGATGGTCTAAGGAAATGATACTTGACATTAGAAAAGCTCTTAGCAAACGAACTACACGATCTTGTGCTATGCTTAGGATTGGGTCTTGTCCATTAGATCATTCTCCTAATGATGTGATCCCGTTATCAATGACATCCAATGTCCATGGTCAGGAAACCGTAACCATCTATTGATCAACGAGCTAGTCAACTAGAGGCTTACTAGGGACATGTTGTGGTCTATGTATTCACACATGTATTACGGTTTCCAGTTAATACAATTATAGCATGAACAATAGACAATTATCATGAACAAGGAAATACAATAATAACCATTTTATTATTGCCTCTAGGGCATATTTCCAACAATAATGAGCCCAGATTCTGCGAAATGGCTTGAGGCCATGAAATATGAGATGGGCAAGCCATAGAGAATAAATGGATCTTCAAGAAGAAGACTGACACTGACGGTAATGTTATTGTCTACAAACCTCGACTTGTTGCAAAAGGTTTTCAGCAAGTTCAAGGAGTTGACTACGATGAGACCTTCTCACCCGTAGCGATGCTTAAGTCCGTCCGAATCAAGTTAGCAATTGCCGCATTTTATGATTATGAAATTGGCAATTTGTGTGACGCCCGGATAATTAAGCTACAGTGATCATCTGCTAATGATACCACGTCACCTCGTTTATAGTTGCTAATCTCGAGTTAGTTCGAAACCGATTCAAATTCAAATTCAAAAATAGGCAAACAATAAAAGTTTTCAAATATTAAAACTAAAATGTTCGGACTGAACCAAATATTGCATAGATAATTATGGGGGAAAAAACCACACATGTATAAAATGTTTAAATACTATGAGATGAATAAAACAGTAGTAAAAATGATTATTTGAATAACTTTTATAATTAATAAAATGTCAAACTAAGTTATTTGGGGTCTAGACTTTTTGTGACTATGGACTAGGTTGCAATACTAATTTAGATACTAAGTGTATGTTTTACTAAAATAGAATGCAACTACAATAAAGCAGAAAAGAATAAATAAAAGAAAAGAAAATACAAAAGAGAAAAAAAACTAAACTAACAAAAAAACAAAGAGAAAGCCCCCCCCCCCCGCTGGGCCAAGTGGCCCAGCTGGCCTTCGCCGCCCGAACGGGCCGTCCCAACTGGCCCAGCTAGCCACACCTTATCCCACCCTGACCGAAACCATAACGCCCCACTCGCTCCCACTCCCCCTCTCCCGATCCGATCTGGATCGGGATCGATCCCCGCAGCTCGGCCCCGGCGCCGGCAAACTCCCGTCACCGCCCTGTACTCCTCGCCCCTCCTCTCCGTCGCCTAACCGCCTCCCCAGCGCCACGGTGCCGCCCCGTCGTCCTCGTCTCCTCGTCGCCAATGCCGTCGACGCACGCCGACGCCTCGGCCTCGTCTCCTCCCCGTCGACGCCGTCCCCGTCCCCCTCCACCACAGTCCTCCCCGACCTCCATCGAGCACGCTGCCCGTTCCCTACGCACCCCGGTGAGGACCCCGGTCCTCCTGCACCCCGTCCCCTCTCGCCGGTGCTTGGCCCCGCCTCCTTGGCCGCACCCCGCGGGCGCTCGCGCCGCGCGCCCCCCCTTTCCCCGTACGCCCCGCGCCCGAGCTCCGGACGGGCTCGCGTCTGCCGCGCCCGTCGCCGTGAGCCCCGCCTCTCGCCCACGGCCTCTACTCCGCCGCTCGCTGCACGCTGTTCCGCGCCGCTCGCCCGCCCTTGGCGCCGCGCCTTGCGCCGCCTGCACCGCGCCTCGTGCCCCCCTGTTGCAGCCCTGCCGCGCGCTCATGCGCGCCCGCCCACACGGGGCCGTGCTCACCGCCGCTCGCTCACCGGCCGGCCCGTGCTGGCCTCGCCCACGCCGGCCTGGCGACCTGCCAGGTCCGCCGCCCACGCCCGCATGCCCCTGGGCATGCGCCCGAACGGGGCGCGCCCGTTAACCGTCGCCAGCGCCCTGTATGGCCTCTGTGCCACAGACAAACAGGGCCCACCCCCTGTGAACGAAAACAAAATAATAATATTAATAATACTACTAATTAAATTAATTTAAAAAAAGGAATTAATAAATAATAATTAAAATTGATTAAAATGATAATTAATTAATTAATTAAAGAATTAATTAAATTAATTAATCCTGATTAGATTAATCTAATTACTAGTTAACTTAATTAACCCCTGATTAACCTAGTCAGTCAATGACCAGTGGGACCCACACGTCAGCGACCCAGTCAACACCTCTGTTGACTACTGACGTCATGATGACGTCAGCAAGCACTGTTCTGGATAATGTTGTATTAGAATAATTAAATAAATCCTGAAAATGATTTAAATCTTTTAAAATTAATAGAAAATAAACCCCAGCTCAGATGGAAAAACTTTGTACATGAAAGTTGCTTAGAACGACGAGACGAATTTGAATACGCAGCCCGTTTATCCGCCACGCATCCCTAGCATAGCGAACACACAACTTTCCCCCTCTGTTTCATCTGTGCAAAAACGCGAAACACCGGGGATACTTTCCCGGATGTTTCCCCCCTTCACCGGTATCACCTCATACCGCGATAGGGCACCCCTAGCACCGCTACTTGTCATGTCATGCATCGCTATGCATCTGTTTGCTTAAATATTTATTGTTTCTCCCCCCTCTTCTCTCGCTAGACACCGAGACCGACGCCGCTGCTACCCAGTACGACTACGGAGTTGACGATCCCTCTCTCTTGCCAAAGCAACCAGGCAAGCCCCCCCTTTGATCACCAGATATCGCCTACTCTTCTCTATACTGCTTGCATTAGAGTAGTGTAGCATGTTACTGCTTTCCGTTATTCCTATCCTGATGCATAGCCTGTCCTTGCTACTACTGTTGTTACCCTTACCTGCTATCCTACTGCTTAGTATAGGATGCTAGTTCCATCAGTGGCCCTACACTCTTGTCCGTCTGCCATGCTATACTACTGGGCCGTGATCACTTCGGGAGGTGATCACGGGCATATACAATATACTTTACACAGTTACCTTACCTGTGATACTGTTCGGAGATGGGGGCTGAAGGGGCAGGTGGTTCCACCCAGGTAGTGGTGGGCCTGGGTTCCCGACGGCCCCCGACTGTTACTTTGAGGCGGAGCGACAGGGCAGGTTCCGACCACCTAGGAGAGAGGTGGGCCTGGCCCTGGTCGACGTTCGCGGATACTTAACACGCTTAACGAGATCTGGATATTTAATCTGAGTCTGGCCATTTGGTCTATACGCACTAACCATCTACGCGGGAGTAGTTATGGGTATCCCGGCGTCGTGGTATCAGCCGAAGCCTTCGTGACGTCAGCGACTGAGTGGCGCGCGCCGGATTGGACTGGAACGCCACTAAGCTAGGTCTGCTTTCGGCTGCGTATGCAACGTGCAGGTGTGCTAAGGGCGATGGGCCCAGACCCCTGTGCGCATAGGTTTAGACCGGCGTGCTGACCTCTCTGTTGTGCCTAGGTGGGGCTGCGACGTGTTGATCTTTCGCGGCCGGGCATGACCCCGAAAAGTGTGTCCGGCCAAATGGGATCGAGCGTGTTGGGGTATGTGGTGCACCCCTGCAGGGAAGTTAATCTATTCGAATAGCCGTGATCTTCGGTAACAGGATGACTTGGAGTTGTACCTTGACCTTATGACAACTAGAACCAGATACTTAATAAAACACACCCTTCCAAGTGCCAGATACAACCGGTGATCGCTCTCTCACAGGGCGACGAGGGGAGGATCAGCGGTTAGGGTTATGCTATGCGATGCTACTTGGAGGACTTCAGTCTACTCTCTTCTACATGCTGCAAGACGGAGGCTGCCAGAAGCGTAGTCATCGAAAGGACTAGCTATCCCCCTCTTATTCCGGCATTCTGCAGTTCAGTCCACCTATGATAGCCTTATTCCAGTTGATACCAATGCATACATATGTAGTGTAGCTCCTTGCTTGCGAGTACTTTGGATGAGTACTCACGGTTGCTTTCTCCCTCTTTTCCCCTATCCCTCCTACCTGGTTGTCGCAACCAGATGTTGGAGCCCAGGAGCCAGACGCCACCATCGACGACGACTCCTACTACACCGGAGGTGCCTACTACTACGTGCTACCCGCTGACGACGACCAGGAGTAGTTAGGAGGATCCCAGGCAGGAGGCCTGCACCTCTTTCGATCTGTATCCCAGTTTGTGCTAGCCTTCTTAAGGCAAACTTGTTTAACTTATGTCTGTACTCAGATATTGTTGCTTCCGCTGACTCGTCTATGATCGAGCTCTTGTATTCGAGCCCTCGAGGCCCATGGCTTGTAATATGATGCTTGTATGACTTATTTTATTTGTAGAGTTGTGTTGTGATATCTTCCCGTGAGTCCCTGATCTTGATCGTACACGTTTGCGTGTATGATTAGTGTACGATTGAATCGGGGGCGTCACAATTTGGATGTCAAAACTGCATTCCTTAATGGATATCTGAAAGAAGAGTTGTATATGATGCAACCAGAAGGTTTTGTCGATCCAAAAGGTGCTAACAAAGTGTGCAAGCTCCAGCGATCCATTTATGGACTGGTGCAAGCATCTTGGAGCTAGAATATACGCTTTGATGGTATGGTCAAAGCATATGGTTTTATACAGACTTCCGGAGAAGCATGTATTTACAAGAAAGTGAGTGGGAGCTCTGTAGCATTTCTGATATTATATGTGGATGACATATTGTTGATCGGAAATGATACTGAATTTATGAATAGCATAAAAGGATACTTGAATAAGAATTTTTCAATGAAAGACCTCGGCGAAGCTGCTTATATATTGGGCATCAAGATCTATAGAGATAGATCAAGACGCTTAATTGGACTTTCACAAAGCACATACCTTGACAAAGTTTTGAAGATGTTCACAATGGATCAGTCAATGAAAGGGTTCTTGCCTGTGTTACAAGGTGTGAAGTTGAGTCAGACTCAATGCCCGACCACTGCAGAAGATAGAGAGAAAATGAAAGTCATTCCCTATGCCTCAGCCATAGGTTCTATCATGTATGTAATGCTGCGTACCAGACCTGATGTGTGCCTTCCTATTAGTTTAGCAGGGAGGTACCAAAGTAGTCCCGGAGTGGATCACTGGACAGCGGTCAAGGACATCCTGAAATACCTGAAAAGGACTAAGGATATGTTTCTCGTTTATGGAGGTGACAAAGAGCTCGTCGTAAACGATTACGTCGATGCAATATTTGACACTGATCCGGATGACTCTAAGTCACAAACCGGATATGTATTTTTATTGAATGGTGGAGCTGTCAGTTTATGCAGTTCTAAGCAGAGCGTCATGGCGGGATCTACGTGTGAAGCAGAATACATAGCTGCTTCGGAAGCAGCAAATGAAGGAGTCTGGATGAAGGAGTTCATATCCAATCTAGGTGTAATACCTAGTGCATCGGGTCCAATGAAAATCTTTTGTGACAATACTGGTGCAATTGCCTTGGCAAAGGAATCTAGATTTCACAAGAGAACCAAGCACATCAAGAGACGCTTCAATTCCATCCGCGATCAAGTCAAGGAGGG
Organism: Triticum urartu; assembly: GCF_056163025.1. Taxonomy (NCBI): domain Eukaryota; kingdom Viridiplantae; phylum Streptophyta; class Magnoliopsida; order Poales; family Poaceae; genus Triticum; species Triticum urartu. The sequence goes on along the minus strand of NC_141878.1, from coordinate 80,709,750 downwards.
AGACATAGATATTTGCAACATACATACGGATATGAATGTTGCAGACCCGTTGACTAAGCCTCTCTCACAAGCAAAACATGATCAACACCAAGACTCCATGGGTGTTAGAATCATCACTATGTAATCTAGATTATTGACTCTAGTGCAAGTGGGAAACTGGAGGAAATATGCCCTAGAGGCAATAATAAAGTTGTTATTTATATTTCCTTACATCATGATAAATGTTTATTATTTATGCTAGAATTGTATTCACCGGAAACTTAGTACATGTGTGAATACATAGACAAACAGAGTGTCCCTAGTATGCCTCTACTAGACTAGCTCGTTAACCAAAGATGGTTAAGTTTCCTAACCATAGACATGTGTTGTCATTTGATGAACGGGATCACATTATTAGAGAATGATGTGATGGACAAGACCCATCCGTTAGCTTAGCACTATGATCGTTTAGTTTATTGCTATTGCGTTCTTCATGACTTATACATGTTCCTATGACTATGAGATTATGCAACTCCCGAATACCGGAGGAACACTTAGTGTGCTATCAAATGTCACAACGTAACTAGGTGATTATAAAGATGCTCTACAGGTGTCTACGATGGTATTTGTTGAGTTGGCGTAGATCGAGATTAGGATTTGTCACTCCAATTGTCGGAGAGGTATCTCTGGGCCCTCTCGGTAATGCACATCACTATAAGCCTTGCAAGCAATGTGACTATTGAGTTATTTGCAGGATGATGCATTACGGGACGAGTAAAGAGACTTGCCGGGAACGAGATTGAACTAGGTATGATGATACCGACGATCGAATCTTGGGCAAGTAACATGCCGGTGACAAAGGGAACAACGTATGTTGTTGTGCGGTTTGACCGATAAAGATCCTCGTAGAATATGTAGGAACCAATATGAGCATCCAGGTTCCTCTATTGGTTATTGACCAGAGATGTGTCCCGGTCTTGTCTACATAGTTCTCGAACCCATAGGGTCCGCACGCTTAACATTCGACGACGAGTCGTATTATGAGTTTATGTGATTTGATGTACCGAAGGTTGTTCGGAGTCCCGGATTTGATCATGGACATGACGAGGAGTCTTGAAATGGTCGAGACATAAAGATTCATATATTGGAAGGCTACATTCGGACATCAGAATGGTTCGGGTCGTTTTGGATAAGTTTTGGAGTACCGAGGATTACCAGAACCCCCCCACACACACACGGGAAGTTATTGGGTCTCATGGGCCTAATGGTGGAAGAGAGGAGGCAGGCCAAGGTGTGGCGCCCCCCCCCCCTGTTGGGTAACGTAGTAATTTCAAAAAAATTCCTACGCACACTCAAGATCATGGTGATGCATAGCAACGAGAGGGGAGAGTGTGATCTACGTACCCTTGTAGATCGACAACGGAAGCGTTAGCACAACGTGGTTGATGTAGTCGTACGTTTTCACGGCCCGACCGATCAAGCACCGAAACTACGGCACCTCCGAGTTCTAGCACATGTTCAGCTCGATGACGATCCCCGGACTCCGATCCAGCAAAGTGTCGGGGAAGAGTTCCGTCAGCACGACGGCGTGGTGACGATCTTGATGTACTACCGTCGCAGGGCTTCGCCTAAGCACCGCTACAATATTATCGAGGACTATGGTGGAAGGGGGCACCGCACACGGCTAAGAGTATGATCACGTGGATCAACTTGTGTCTCTAGGGGTGCCCCCTGCCTCCGTATATAAAGGATCAAAGGGGGGGTGTGGCCGGCCAGGAGAGGGCGCGCCAGGAGGAGTCCTACTCCCTCCGGGAGTAGGATTCCCCCCCCCTTTCCTAGTTGGAATAGGATTCGGGAGGGGGGAAAGAAGAGAGAGAGAAGAAAAGGGGGGGAGCCCCCCTCTCCTTGTCCTATTCATACTAAGGGGGGAGGGGCGCGCGGCCCAGCCCTGGACACCTCTCCTCTCTTCCACTAAGGCCCATATACCTCCCGGGGGGTTCCGGTAACCTCCCGGTACTCCGGTAAAATCCCGATTTCACCCGGAACACTTCCGATATCCAAATATAGGCTTCCAATATATCAATCTTTATGTCTCGACCATTTCGAGACTCCTCGTCATGTCCCCGATCCTATCCGGGACTCCCAACTCCTTCGGTACATCAAAACTCATAAACTCATAATATAACTGTCATCGAAACCTTAAGCGTGCAGACCCTACGGGTTCGAGAACAATGTAGACATGACCGAGACACGTCTCCGGTCAATAACCAATAGCGGAACCTGGATGCTCATATTGGCTCCTACATATTCTATGAAGATCTTTATCGGTCAGACCGCATAACAACATACGTTGTTCCCTTTGTCAACGGTATGTTACTTGCCCGAGATTCGATCGTCGGTATCTTAATACCTAGTTCAATCTCGTTACCGGCAAGTCTCTTTACTCATTCCGTAATACATCATCTCACAACTAACTCATTAGTTGCAATGCTTGCAAGGCTTATGTGATGTGTATTACCGAGAGGGCCCAGAGATACCTCTCCGAGAATCGGAGTGACAAATCCTAATCTCGAAATACGCCAACCCAACATGTACCTTTGGAGACACCTGTAGAGCACCTTTATAATCACCCAGTTACGTTGTGACGTTTGGTAGCACACAAAGTGTTCCTCCGGCAAACGGGAGTTGCATAATCTCATAGTCATAGGAACATGTATAAGTCATGAAGAAAGCAATAGCAACATACTAAACGATCGGGTGCTAAGCTAATGGAATGGGTCATGTCAATCAGATCATTCACCTAATGATGTGATCCCGTTAATCAAATAACAACTCTTTGTCCATGGTTAGGAAACATAACCATCTTTGATTAACGAGCTAGTCTAGTAGAGGCATACTAGTGACACTCTGTTTGTCTATGTATTCACACATGTATTATGTTTCCGGTTAATACAATTCTAGCATGAATAATAAACATTTATCATGATATAAGGAAATAAATAATAACTTTATTATTGCATCTAGGGCATATTTCCTTCACCCCCCCTAGCCCAAACCGAATTGGACTAGGGCTAGGGGGGCGGCCCCCCTTTCCTTCTCTTCTTCCGCTCCTTCCTTCTTCTCCTACTTGGACTAGGAAAGGGGGAACCTACTCCTACTAGGAGTAGGATTCCCCCCCTTGGGCGCGCCCCTTGTGGCCGACCCTCCTCCTCCCCTCCTTTATATATGGGGGAGGGGGCACCCCATAGACACACAAGTTGATCTTAAGCCGTGTGTGGTGCCCCGCTCCACAGTTCTCCACCTCGGGCATATTGTCGTAGTGCTTAGGCAAAGCCATGCGTCGGTAACTTCATCATCACCGTCACCACGCTGTCGTGCTGACGAAACTCTCCCTCAACCTCAACTGGATCAAGAGTTCGAGGGACGTCACCGAGCTGAACGTGTGCAGATCAAGGAGGTGTCGTGCGTTCGGTACTTGATCGGTTGGATCGCGAAGACGTTCGACTACATCAACCACATTACTAAACGCTTCCGCTTTCGGTCTATGAGGGTACGTAGACACACTCTCCCCCACTCGTTGCTATGCTTCTCCTAGATAGATCTTGCGTGATTGTAGGATTTTTTTTTGAAATACTACGTTCCCCAATAGAATCATCAACGCCTCCTTGTTGTCCTTGTCCGCGAAGAGCTCCTCCCACTTCACATCCGCCTCGTGCATAAAGCGACGGTCCGTTGCCACCTCGAACTAAGACTGGATGGACTCAAAGATGGCATGTTGTTTCGCTGCCTCCTTTGCTTGGGCGAGCTCGAACTGTGAAACTGTGTCCTCCATGTTGAATCCGACCTGCTCTGGCACCTTCGCCTTGCCGTCCTCCTCTTCTGTCTCCTCCTAGTCCTCCTCTGGCGCCGCCATCTCTTCCATCTCCTCGTCTGCCACCTCCAACTCCTCATTCTTTGGCGCCTCCTCGTCTGAACTCTCGTGCTCCGAAAGAAGGCCGACCGCAGTGCGAGCGACGCACATAGTCGCCTAGATCTTCACCCAACGCTCTGGGGGCAACATCTTGTCGTATGTCACCTTTGTGTGGACCATGGTGGTCGCTGGCCGCCGAAGGCAGAGCAGACTGGTGCTTGGAAGGCGATCGTGGTAGCACTGCTTGGGAGGGAGAGGAGGGGAATGGGAATGGGGCTAGTGTTAGCTTCGTCGTCCAGCTAAAATAGCCTGGTTTGGCTCCTCTCGTCGCTAACCTCCCCGCCGCACCATGCTCTCCTCTCGCTGCACCTACATCTCTAGTTGCGGCGGCGCGCAGTAAAAATAAGTCATCGTCATCGCAAACCTGCTTGCAGCTTATTGCCGTCGTCGTCCCAGCAAATGGGGGTTTCCCGTTGTACCAACGCCGAGCAAGGTTGTAGCAGCGATGCTGGTTGCAGCAATACCACAGCACATGGTCATCATCGTTGACCTCGCTAGCTTGTTGTAGCACCTGCAGGTTGTGGAACGCCTTAGACGGTTGTAGCACGGCCGGAGGTGGATGGAAGCTTCTACCAACAATGGTTGCAACTCTGATGGGGGAGGGGGGGTCACAACTCCGGCGGAAGCTCATTCCAACAAAAAAACAATGCTGGTTGCAGCTTTGTCGGAACAAACCCAGCAAAAAACAATGCCGGTTGCAGCTTCGGTGGAAGCCAGCTCCAGCAAAAAAAATACAGGTTGCGCGGACGGTTTGCAGCACTGCCGCCGGCTAGCTCTAGCCTGCAGTGGTGGGCATGTAGCATTTGTTGATTCCAGCTCTAGCTTCGCCGGTTGTACAACATCGCCTTCTGCTCGTCGGGTTACGACCATCGTCGTGGTCGGTCGCCATGAGGGCAGTATGCGGGCACTACCGTTGAAGCACATGGGGCTGCGATTGCAATGCTGGTAGCCGGTGGCGGTGCTGCGCATAGCACCACCCTGTCGTAGGGCCACCACATCTGTACCGCAACCGCCGCCATCGTTGTCGTCTTTCCTCTCCGGAATGGGTTCGAATCAGCACTGTGGTGTGAAGTGTTCGTATCGTGGCTGCACGTCCCTAACAACATGTAGCATGTCGGATCTAGGAGGGCACGGTGGGGCAATCGTAGTAGGGGAGGACGGTGAGGATGACCATGGCAAACTGGAAAAAAAGAAGATAGGAGAAGGAAGAAAGACAGCGCTGTCAGTGTATGTGTGAAACATTGGGCTATTGGATCAGGTTTCGATTGAGAGGCCAGTGACCGGCGCCAGCTTCAGCCGGTCGATCGAAAGCAATCATTACCATATTTATCGTTCTCTTAAAAAGACTATTTATCGTCTCACATTTGCATGCTGATATGGTCAAATTTTTTAAAACACAATACAGACATAGACGCAGGCGCTCATATATATGATTATACACTCATTCTCCCAATGAAGACGCATCAATGAGCACCTCAAAGTCAACAGGAACGTCTTCTCTTAGTGAAGACGCATCACCGAAAATCTTAAAATAAAGGCCAGGATACCACTATCCTACTAACCATCCAACCACAGATTGATTTGCTAGTACGGCCAATCAAGTCTGTTACTTTTTCCTTTTCCAATCCTGATGATGCATTGCATAACCACACTACAAAACCGAAAAAACATAATTATTTGAAATTGCATTGTTTACTAGTTCAACACACCTACATCCAAATTAATTTAACAGAGGTGCCACTTATCTATGGCATGTTTATGACCAGCTAACGGTAAACAATCAGTTACATCATGAGAAAACAGGTAGTACAACCCAACAATGTGACGAGTCGGTACCACTTCAAAAAAAAGAACACCTTTGACCTCGGCGCACTACCTCAATACGCCCGGGAACTAACTACCCCTATCAGCTTCAGAAGTACAACCCACGAGGACTTCAACGGTCTACAAGCGACTTCAAATCTGCAAGAACTTTTCGCCTGCCGTTTTTTTTTCTGATTTGGCGTGAAATACGCACGGCGCTTAACTGGGGGCAGAGCTCGGAGGCTCGCTCACTGTTGTCTGCACAGACAGCACCCACATTCCAGCCGAAGGCGTTGAGGCCTTTGCGGAAACAACATCCAGAAATGACAAATGCTGGAGCTAACTGATCCGGCTGGCTATCGGCCTACCCGCCGCCTCTTCCTCTCCTGCTCACGCCTCTCTTCTTCCTCAAGCAGGCGGAGCTCCTCTTCGTCCTCCTGCCTTGCAATCCTCGCGCTGACCAAGTAAGCAAACAACAGAGCAAGGTCAATAAGATGCAAACTATTCAGCAATTTGAGTGATTACTACTATCGGTCATCCAGTTCCATTTTCTGGAACGAGTTCTAAACAACATCCAATCTCATTCAAGTGTGTCGCACAACACACTTTACTGAGTACTCCCCCTCCGTCCCAAATTACTTGTCGCAGAAATGGACGTATCTAGACGTATTTTTAATTCTATACATCTATTTCTATCCATTTCTTCAACAAGTAATCAGGGCGGAAGAAGTATATAATTATACTAGGAGAGTATAGACTAAAAGTAACCAACGAAGGGAACATATTTTGCCGACTAATATGCTGATTTCTTTTTGCCACAGATTTTCTTCAGTGTAATGTGGACAAGACATCATCAGTCCATGACTAATCCAGAAATTGTGCATATTTCTCAAATGATCTCTATTTGTTTTCAGCTTCTACAATCTTGCAACAGGACAAAATATAAATATATAAGAAAAATGCATTATGTGAAGAACATGGATACCTTCTTTTCTCTTCCATCTCTATAGTAGCAAAATCTGCTTCCATGTCACTATCATCATCATCTCTGCCTGCATATTTACTAGGGTCATACCTGCACCGGAAATCCAGACTTGTAAGAGTTTTCTTCTTTTCAAAGCAACATAACATATAATCTTATTTCGTGCCATACAATTAAATCAAATAACCTTGTTATTAAAAAGCCACTAAAGCAATATGTAACATATAAAAAAGCCAAGGTGAAATTTCAACAGGTATTGCAATCGGTGTAGTCAGTACATGATCCATGTTAAGTAAATTATCCAAACACTAGTAGAGTAGACACTGACGCTCAGAAGATACAAACCCGGTTGTATACCAAATCTATACACAGACGGAACATATTATCAAACATTTTAACCAGGATAACTGATAATATGCCCAGAAACAGTACGGGATGAAAATTTACCTGAACATACTCCTGATCATAGCCATGGGATCATCCTCATCTTCAATGTCGTCATCAAACCTTCGTTTCCCCAATTGCTTTTTCTTTGCACGATCATCACGTCCATTGGCAGATACTTGTCGAGATGGCTGCATGGGCACACAAACACAATGAAGAAACAAACTTAGCGCGACAATATCATTACAAATCACCACACTCTAAACATGAAAATGTATGCACATGGCATAACACCAAAAGAAAAACCAACAGATAATTGCTTCACCAGTACTACTTTTTTGACAAATGAACAGCTTGACAGAATATTACCATAGGTTTCGAGGGAGTCCTTACCTGCCTTTCGGATGGTTTTACTCGATCATTTGCTTGGACTCTTCTTTGCTCAGGATAATGACCTTGCGAGGAAAGAGGCCTTTGCCGTTGCAACATCTGCTGCGGCCTGTTGCTTTGTGGCAGCTGTCTTTGGCTTTGTGAGGATTGCAACTGTGAAGATTGCTGTGGTCTCTGTCTCTGTAGTGATTGTTGCGGTCTCTGACTCTGCGATGATTGTGGTCTCTGACTCTGCGATGACTGCAGTGGCCTCTCACGCTGTGACGACTGCAGTTGCCTCTGGCTATGCGAGGACTGCAGTGGCCTCTGGCTCTGTGACTGCAGTGGCCTCTGGCTCTGCGACGACTGCAGTGGCCTCTGGCTCTGTGACGACTGCTGTGGCCTCTGGCTCTGCGACGACTGTTGTGGCCTCTGGCTCTGCGACGACTGTTGTGGCCTCTGGCTCTGCGATGACTGTTGTGGTCTCTGGCTCTGCAACGACTGCTGCGGCCTCTGGCCATACGAGGCTGATTGCATCCTCTGACTTTGTGAGGGCTGTTGTCGACCATTAGGTAACACAGGTTGCTTTCTAGCTAAATGATCCTTTCTAAGAGATTGTTCATTCACTTCCTTCATAGAAGGCTTATTTGCTATCTGACCCTTGCTCGGAAATTTTTGGCTTGCAGCTTTGCTTCCAGTGGCCTGGCTGGACCCATTTCTAACAACACTATGCATCCTTCCATTGTCAACAGCCCTTTCTCTACTTAGGAGCATCTCCTTTCCCTTGGATTCAAACTTACTTTCCGGGCGTCTTTGTGTGGACGATGTGTTGTTGTTCAACCCATGACCATTTGGCAATCTGGCGGGCTGACTTGTTGGCGCCCTACTCTTCACTGCAGAATGCATCACCTCACGATCTTTGACACAACAAAACCAACCATCAGCACTCTCCGCTAAACAAGAAAGACGAAGTTTCGCGATAGAAGTTCAAACTCACCAGACTTTTGGGTCAATGAAGGCCTAGCCGCAGGTTTTTCCCTTGGAGGAGATGGAATGTCAGCATCATCCGAGAGTAGAAATGAATAGTCCCGATTATCCTTAAGTGCCTCAGCTTTCTTTTTTGCCTGCATTGCAGCTGCTATTTTGTGACTGCACTGGCCAACGTTTAATAAAGCAAAGAAATGAACAATGTAAAAAAGAAATATCCCTTGTACCTCATTAACAATCTTTTGCTTCTGGTGAAATCCATTTGTTTTAGCTTGCACTTGCACTCTCGAAGATGATGGGATGTCCTTCTGCATATATGTTACCTGCAATTAGTAAGGGATGGATCAACAATAATCATAATGAGATGTAATGCCACATACTCCAGGAGGTCTTCGTTCTCTGGGCACTGTGTTCTGTATCTCTTTCATTGACTTCCTTTCTTCAATCACACGCTGGGAAATCACCGGCTTGGAGGGCCCAAAGAAGGAGCCAAAACTACATGAGTGAATGAATACATAATGAAGATTGATTCCCCATTACCGTACCAAGATCAGTAAGACGAAATGTTGAATTTGAGTGGACAACAATATTTCAAGAAAGGATAGCATGACAATCTGTTTAGTATGATAACTTCGCAGTTCCAAGACCAATTATCAACATATAAACTTAACACGCTAAAGAAACTGATAGAAGGTATACGAGAAGGAATCATTGTCCAACTATTTTCCTCCCAGAATTGTATTTTTCTACACTATACAGGTTCCTGGAGCACAACCAAATAAAATGCTCAATAAATTGTACAAGAGGCGCATTGAAATTCAGAGACACTTACTTGGGTGGGGGTGGTCTTCTATCATGCAAGGAAGACGAGCGACCAGCTGTGCTAGCACTGGCACCCTGTGCCTTCCGCCTAATCTGCTCCTTCAATCGTTCTCTAATTTGAAGGAACTCCTGCTGACCCTCTGGTGGCTCTTCGTCCTCCTCAGGAGCTCCTGCACCTTCCTCCTCGTACTCATCTTCATCATAGTACTCGTCCTCATACTCATCCTCCACTGCCCGATGATAACCCTTTTACAATGATGACAAAAAGAAATGCATTGTCAGTCTACCACAAATGAAATGGCTATAGGTTAAGCCTACATGTTTAGATGCAGAAACAATGGACTTAGAAGCTTAAATTACATTAGTCTCATATAAAGGTCAAGAAATGCACTGTCAGTCTATCACAGATGCAATGGCTATAGTTCCTGCTTTACAAATGAATTAAGCATACATGTTCATGATAATATCAGAATATCCAGAAAACTATGATTCCGGCTGCTCCTACAGATGATAGATACACAAACAGTAGTACTGAAATGGAGTTAGAAGCTTGGATTATTACATTGGTCTCATACTCGTAGCGGCTCATTTGCGCCAGTGATCCCGTCGCGTCAGCGTCCCAGCTCCTGAATCAAAGCCAGCAATCCTCATGAGTATGCAAAATAACGCCGCGAATATTTTCACAGAGTGTCGAAGTTTTAGCTAAAGAAAGCATCGAGCCGGGACCAGAGCGCCCAAATACGCTCCAGGAAAGCAGCAATCGGCCCCCGAAATCCCGCTGTCGAGGGCCCAAACCACGTTGCCTACAGCTAATCGCACGAGCCCCACCCCGAAACGCGAATAAACGAGCGGCCCCGTCTAGGGTTTCCGCAGGCGCGAAAACGCAAATCTGGGCCGCCGCCGCCGCCGCCGCGGAAAACGACACTCCCCGTCGAACCGGCCCAAATTCGCGCCGTCGTGCAAGGGCGCTCACCTCGGCGCGCGGAGAATCGCCTCTTCCGGGGCCGGCGGGGGGCCGCGCGGGGCGGATTCGTCCCGGCGAGATTCCGCGCGACCGCGGCTGGATCAGAGGACGGGCGCCGCGGGGAAAGTCGTCGCAGGGAGGAGGGCGAGCGCGGGGGGCGACGGGAGCCGGTCGGGGCCCGGCTCGCGGTCGCGGGGCGCGGGCGGGAGGCCGGCGGGGAGGAGGAGTCGCCGGCGCGGGGGCACGGTAGGGGAAGCGGAGGGAGGCTTTAGGGGAAGGGCTGCTTCGTTGGGTCGGGAATGTGGAGCAGCGAGCGAGGCCGCGAGAGGGGAATCGGGTCGAAGGCCTGGCGGTTTATAAATAGGCGTGTGCGTGCGTTTCCGCGAGGTAAGAAAACTGACATGACGTGACGTCTTGCCCGGGGCTGGCTGGATGGATAGATAGATTTTTTTTGAGACAAATGGATAGATAGATGTCTCTGGAAAGAGTCTGTGGGTCAGGTGGGCCTTCCCCTCTTCTTTGAGAGAGTGGCCGCATGTACGACGACTATCGCCGCCTATATGGTGTTGCAGGCCCATCTTTCTTTCCTCTTTTTTTTTTATTGTCTCAAAAAAAAACCAAACTATCCCCTTCTAATTCTAAAAAAAAGGTGATTATCCCCTTCTGTTACTAAAAAAACGTGATTATCCCCTTCTGTTACTAAAATAAAAGGTGATTATCCCCTTTTTTGTGTAAAAAAGGTGATTATCCTTTTTTCAACAGATTCTACAAAAATAAACCTTCTCAACACTACTACTCCTTTCGTTCCTGAATACAAGTCTTTCTTCAGATTTTAATATAAACTACATACGGATGTATATAGACATAGTTTAGAGTGTAGATTTACTCATTCTGCTCCTTATGTTGTCCATATTAAAATCTCTTGATAGACTTATCTTTAGGAATGGAGAGAGTATCTCTGCTATTAAAGGGAGTCGCCATTTCTTTTGGTCCCCTACAGTCATTAATAAAAAACAATTCAAAAATTGAGAGTCGGATCAATTTGGAAACATAGCCGTTAATGCAACTAGCTAATTGTGAGTGCCTTGCAACAGAGACAAACATATTTTAGTGACTCAAAATCAATTGCCCGTGCCTCAACCAGTGACGGAGCCACCTCCCGACTACCCGAGGCCATGCATTCACGTATGAACACTAGCAGTAAATAGAGAGATTACCATCATTTTTGTAGGGGCAAAATACTGGCAGACAGAAGCCCCGTGTATTTTGCCCCGGCTCATTGGCCGAGCTGGCTCTGCCACTAGCCTCAACAGATACGCCGTGAGCGTTTTTTTCCTACGACTCGCCCCACATCGACGTCATGAAGTTAGATCGTGTGGTAGAACATGAAGATAATGAAAAGGGAGCGAGAGATTATAGAAGGAGCCCACATAAATGGTAATTTCCCTAAATTAAGGTACCCGTGCTATAGTCAAAATCGAAGAAGAATCATACTCCACATAATTAACATGATTTTTTCGCCCAACTCTAGATGATACTTTTCATAAATTAATGGATGTTATTTTTTTGTTTTAAGGGAAAGAGTAGGACAAGGAAATAAATGTATCGATTTGGTTCCGATTATTTCAAGTTACTCTATATACTAGGTTTTTGCTTTGTGCCGCATAGGTTGAGATTACAAAAACCTCTACTCCTAAATGGGAGTTGGTAGTCTCCCCTCCGTGGTTTATTTTTGTTTGGCTATTTTTCGCCCGGTTTTTTTTATCTCACCTCCCACCATCCCTTCCCACTTGATTTTCTCCCTCCCGGTAAAAACCAAATCCCATTAAAAGGGAACATCTTGTTTTCGTGCTTGCTTTGGCAGGTACTGCTTTAATTCAATCACGTAAATAATAGATAATTCAGAATTCAAAAATCACACCATATATGTGAGATCACCTTTCTAAAGTATAGACATAAATTTTTCTTGATAACCTTCCAAAACAAAATCAAATATTCCTCAATAACAAATCCCTATTCCGCGCACTATGCCACTTATTATTATCATCATCTCTATTATTAATTGACAATCACAAGTTTGCTCATACAACAAAAATAACATGTATTTTTTATTATGAGCATACGCATCCGTGCGCCACTGCTTAGGGACGCCGTGCGCGACACCATGGAGGACGCAGTGTCTGGGCTTGACGCGGGCGTGATTCTCGACAATGCCAGGGCTTGGATCGTGACATCGAGGATGGCCATGGCCGAAGACCGGCCATCGGACCGTCACATACACGCATTCATGGACACAGTCGTACTATATTTCATGCCAGTCGTACTAAGAGTCAGACATGCTACATTCTCAAATCAAGTGTGTCCATTCAAATAACAAAAAGTCCGTTAAGAAAATGTTTCCTAAAATACCCAGTAGTCATCGTCGTCGTTCCTAGCAATCATTCATGCAAATATATTTTGGAAAACGAGCATTGAATCAATTCAAAATCAAACCATCAACGAAATTAAGTAGCTAGATAATTAATTATGTATGCAATTAATTTGGCTATTTAAATAGGAAAAAAATTGTACCAAATCAATTTGGAAATCGAGTCATTAATGCAATTAATTAATTAGGTAGACAGTTAATTATGCCTACAGATAATTAGAAGTAGGGATTTTCCCAATTAAGCAAATCATTAATTGATTTGGTTGGTTGTTAATTAGACATGCAGAGAATTTGGTAGGCCATTAATTATTGGCGTAATTAATTAACTAAGCAATTAATCATGTTGAATCATTTTGAAAGCGCTCGTGGGCAAGAACGATCAACAGGCTCTCACAGACACGCACCGCTTGCCAACAAGGACAAGGACCACAATGCACTCGCAACATGGGCGATCTAGCGTTCACCAAGATGAATGACAATCATGCATTGCGAGATGTCCACATGCTGACGGTTGCCGGAACATTCGCGGATCAGGACAACACTTCAAAACATTGGTCAGAAGTTCATGCTGAAGGATTGTGGATGTCGCCTAGAGGGGGGTGAATAGGCGCTTTAAATTACGGTTTAGGCTTGAACAAATGTGGAATAAACCTAACGGTTAATTTGTCAAGCACAAACCTAGAACAACTAGGCTCACCTATGTGCACCAACAACTTATGCTAAGCAAGATAAACTACTAGGTGATAGCAAGATATATGACAGGAAACAATATGACTATCACAAAGTAAAGTGCATAAGTAAAGGGCTCGGGTAAGAGATAACCAAGGCACACGGAGACGACGATGTATCCCGAAGTTCACATCCTTGCGGATGCTAATCTCCGTTTGGAGCGGTGTGAAGGCACAATGCTCCCCAAGAAGCCACTAGGGGCACCGTAATCTCCTCACGCCCTCGCACAATGCAAGATGCCATGATTCCACCAAGGGACCCTTGAGGGCGGTCACCGAACCCGTACAAATGGCAACCCTTGAGGGCGGTCACCGAACCCGTACAAATGGCAACCCTTGAGGGCGGTCACCGAACCCGTACAAATGGCAACCCTTGAGGGCGGTCACCGAACCCGTACACTTTGGCAACCCTTGGGGGCGGTCACCGAAACCCATCAAATTGCTCGGTGTGATCTCCACAACTTAATTGGAGACTCGTGTTGGGAAACGTAGTAATTTCAAAAAAAATCCTACGCACACGCAAGATCATGGTGATGCATAGCAACGAGAGGGAAGAGTGTCATCTACGTACCCTCGGAGACCGTAAGCGGAAGTGTTATGACAACGTGGTTGATGTAGTCGTACGTCTTCATGATCGACCGATCCTCGGTACCGAACGTACGGCACCTCCGCGTTCAGCACACGTTCAGCTCGGTGACGTCCCGCGAACTCACAATCCAGTAGAGCTTCCGGGAAGAGCTTCGTCAACATGACGGCGTGGTGACGGTGTTGATGAAGCTACTGACGCAGGGCTTCGCTTAAGCACCGCTACGATATGACCGAGGTGGATTATGGTGGAGGGGGGCACCGCACACGGCTAAAAGATCAATGATCAATTGTTGTGACTCCAAGGGGTACCCCCCTCCCCGTATATAAAGGAGTGGAGGAGGGGGGGCGGCCTCCTATGGCACGCCCCATGAGGAGTCCTACTCCCACCGGGAGTAGGACTCCTCCCTTCCAAGTAGGAGTAGGAGTAGGAGAGGACGGGAGAGAATAAGAGAAGGAAAGGGGGGCGCCGCCCCCTCCCCCCTCCTTGTCCAATTCGGACTAGAAGGGGAGGGGCGTGGCTGCCCTGGCCGCCCCTCCTCTCTCCTCTTCTCCCACTAAGGCCCATTAGGCCCAATATACTCCCCGGGGGTTTCCGGTAACCCCCCGGTACTCCGGTATATGTCCGAAACCTCCCGAAACACTTCCAGTGTCTGAACATAGTCGTCCAATATATCGATCTTTACGTCTCGACCATTTGGAGACTCCTTGTCATGTCCGTGATTATATCCGGGACTCCTAACTACCTTCAGTACATCAAAACACAAAAACTCATAATACCGATCGTCACAGAACTTTAAGCGTGCGGACCCTACGGGTTCGAGAACTATGTATACATGACTGAGACATGTCTCCGGTCAATAACCAATAGCGGAACCTGGATGCTCATATTGGTTCCTACATATTCTACGGAGATCTTTATCGGTCAAACCGCATAACAACATACGTTGTTCCCTTTGTCATCGGTATGTTACTTGCCCGAGATTCGATCGTCGGTATCTCAATACCTAGTTCAATCTCGTTACCGGCAAGTCTCTTTACTCATTCCGTAATGCATCATCCCGTAACTAACTCATTAGTCACATTGCTTGCAGGGCTTATAGCGATGTGCATTACCGAGAGGGCCCAAAGATACCTCTCCGACAATCGGAGTGACAAATCCTATTCTCCATCTATGCCAACTCAAAAAACACCATCGGAGACACTTGTAGAGCACCTTTATAATCACCCAGTTACATTGTGACGTTTGGTAGCACGCAAAGTGTTCTTCCGGTAATCGGGAGTTGCATAATCTCATAGTCATAGGAACATGTACAAGTCATGAAGAAAGCAATAGTAGTGAACTAAACGATCAAGTGCTAAGCTAACGGAATGGGTCATGTCAATCACATCATTCTCCTAATGATGTGATCCCGTTAATCAAATGACAACTCATGTCTATGGCTAGGAAACTCAACCATCTTTGATCAACGAGCTAGTCAAGTAGAGGCATACTAGTGACACTATGTTTGTCTATGTATTCACACATGTATTATGTTTCCGATTAATACAATTCTAGCATGAATAATAAACATTTATCATGATATGAGGAAATAAATAATAACTTTATTATTGCCTCTAGGGCATATTTCCTTCAGTCTCCCACTTGCACTAGAGTCAATAATCTAGATTACACAGTAATGATTCTAACACCCATGGAGTCTTGGTGCTGATCATGATTTGCTCGTGGAAGAGGCTTAGTCAACGGGTCTGCAACATTCAGATCTGTATGTATCTTGCAAATCTCTATGTCTCCCACCTGGACTTGATCCCGGATGGAATTGAAGCGTCTCTTGATATGCTTGGTTCTCTTGTGAAATCTGGATTCATTTGCCAAGGCAATTGCACCAGTATTGTCACAAAGATTTTCATTGGCCCCGATGCACTAGGTATGACACCTAGATCGGATATGAACTCCTTCATCTAGACTCCTTCATTTGCTGCTTCCGAAGCAGCTATCTACTCTGCTTCACACGTAGATCCCGCCACGACGCTTTGTTTAGAACTGCTCCAACTAACAGCTCCACCATTCAATATAAACACGTATCCGGTTTGCGATTTAGAACCGTCCGAATCAGTGTCAAAGCTTGCATCGACGTAACCATTTATGATGAGCTCTTTGTCACCTCCACAAACGAGAAACATATCCTTAGTCGTTTTCAGGTATTTCAAGATGTTCTTGACCGATGTCCAGTGATCCACTCCTGGATTACTTTGGTACCTCCCTGCTAAACTAATAGCAAGGCACACATCAGGTCTGGTACACAACATTGCATACATGATAGAGCCTATGCTGAAGCATAGGGAACACTTTTTACTTTCTGTCTATCTTCTGCAGTGGTCGAACATTGAGTCTTACTCAACTTCACACCTTGTAACACAGGCAAGAACCCTTTCTTTGCTTGATCCATTTTGAATTTCTTCAAAACTTTATCAAGGTATGTGCTTTGTGAAAGTCCAATTAAGTGTCTTGATCTATCTCTATAGATCTTGATGCCCAATATATAAGCAGCTTCTCCGAGGTCTTTCATTGAAAAACTCTTATTCAAGTATCCTTTTATGCTATCCAGAAATTCTATATCATTTCCAATCAACAATATCTCACCCACATATAATATTAGAAATGCTACAGAGCTCCCACTCACTTTCTTGTAAATACATGCTTCTCCAAAAGTATGTATAAAACCATATGCTTTGATCACACTATCAAAACGTTTATTCCAACTCTGAGAGGCTTGCACCAGTCCATAAATGGATCGCTTGAGCTTGCACACTTTGTTAGTACCCTTTGGATCGGCAAAACCTTCTGGTTGCATCGTATACAACTCTTCTTCGAGAAATCCATTCAGGAATGCAGTTTTGACATCCATTTGCCAAATTTCATAATCATAAAATGCGGCAATTGCTAACATCATTCGGACAGACTTAAGCATCACTACGGGTGAGAAAGTCTCATCGTAGTCAACCCCTTGAACTTGTCGAAAACCTTTCGCAACAAGTCGAGCTTTGTAGACAGTAACATTACCGTCAGCGTCAGTCTTCTTCTTGAAGATCCATTTATTCTCGATGGCTTGCCGATCATCAGGCAAGTCAACCAAAGTCCACACTTTGTTCTCATACATGGATCCCATCTCAGATTTCATGGCCTCAAGCCATTTTGCGGAATCTAGGCTCACCATCACTTCTTCATAGTTCATAGGTTCATCATGGTCAAGTAACATGACTTCCAGAACAGGATTACCATACTACTCTGGTGCGGATCTTACTCTGGTTGACCTATGAGGTTCGGTCGTAACTTGATCTGAAGTTTCATGATCATCATCATTAGCTTCCTCACTAATTGGTGTAGGTGTCACAGGAACCGGTTTCTGTGATGAACTACTTTCTAATAAGGGAGCAAGTACAGTTACCTCATCAAGTTCTACTTCCCTCCCACTCACTTCTTTCGAGAGAAACTCCTTCTCTAGAAAGGATCCATTCTTAGCAACAAATGTCTTGCCTTAGGATCTGTGATAGAAGGTGTACCCAATAGTTTCCTTTGGGTATCTTATGAAGACACATTTCTCCAAGTTGGGTTTGAGCTTATCAGGTTGAAGCTTTTTCACATAAGCATCACAGCCCCAAACTTTAAGAAACGACAACTTTGGTTTCTTGCCAAACCACAGTTCATAAGGCGTCGTTTCAATGGATTTCGATGGTGCCCTATTTAACGTGAATGCAGCCGTCTCTAAAGCATAACCCCAAAACGATAGCGGTAAATCAGTTAGAGACATCATAGATCGCACCATATCTAGTAAAGTACGATTACGATGTTCGGACACACCATTACGCTGTGGTGTTCCGAGTGGCGTGAGTTGCGAAACTATTCCGCATTGTTTCAAATGTAGACCAAACTCGTAACTCAAATATTATCCTCCACGATCAGATCGTAGAAACTTTATTTTCTTGTTACGATGATTTTCCACTTCACTCTGAAATTCTTTGAATTTTTCAAATGTTTCAGACTTATGTTTCATTAAGTAGATATACCCATATCTGCTCAAATCATCTGTGAAGGTGAGAAAATAACGATACCCGCCGCGAGCCTCAATATTCATTGGACCACATACATCAGTATGTATGATTTCCAATAAATCTATTGCTCGCTCCATTGTTACGGAGAACGGCGTTCTAGTCATCTTGCCCATGAGGCATGGTTCGCAAGTACCAAGTGATTCATAATCAAGTGATTCCAGAAATCCACCAGTATGGAGTTTGTTCATGCGCTTTACACCAATATGACCTAAACGTCACTGCCATAAATAAGTTGCACTATCATTATCAACTCTGCATCTTTTGGCTTCAACATTATGAATATGTGTATTACTCATACGTCTCCAACGTATCTATAATTTTTGATTGCTCCATGCTATATTATCTACTATTTTGGACTATATTAGGCTTTATTTTCCACTTTTAAATTATTTTTGGGACTAACCTATTAACCGGAGGCCCAGCACAGAATTGCTGTTTTTTTGCTTATTTCAGTGCTTTGGATAAACGAAATATCAAACGGAGTCCAAACGGAATAAAATCTTCGGGAACGTGATTTTCTCACCGAACATGATCCAGGAGACTTGGACCCTGCTCCAAGGAACAAAAGAGGCGGTCACGAGGGTGGAGGCGCCCCCTGCCTCGTGGGCCCATTGTTGCTCCTCCGGCGTACTTCTTCCTCCTATATATACACACGTACCCCCAAACGATCAGAACAGGAGCCAAAAACCTAATTCCACCGCCGCAACTTTCTGTATCCATGAGATCCTATCTTGGGGCCTGTTTCGGAGCTCCGCCGGAAGAGGGCCGTCATCACGGATGGCTTCTACATCATCCTAGCCTCTCCGATGAAGTGTGAGTAGTTTACCTCAGACCTTCGGGTCCATAGTTAGTAGCTAGATGGCTTCTTCTCTCTCTTTGAATCTCAATACAAAGTTCTCCCCCTCTCTTGTGGAGATCTATTCGATGTAATCTTCTTTTTGCGGTGTGTTTGTTGAGACCGATGAATTGTGGGTTTATGATCAAGTCTATCTATGAATAATATTTGAATCTTCTCTGAATTTTTTTATGTATGATTGGTTATCTTTGCAAGTCTCTTCGAATTATCCGTTTGGTTTGGCCAACTAGATTGGTAGTTCTTGCCATGGGAGCAGTGCTTAGCTTTGGGTTCGATCTTGCGGTGTCCTTACCCAGTGACAGAAGGGGCAGCAAGGCACGTATTGTATTGTTGCCATCGAGGATAACAAGATGGGGTTTATTTCATATTGCATGAATTTATCTCTCTACATCATGTCATCTTGCTTAAGGCGTTACTCTATTTTTAACTTAATACTCTAGATGCATGCTGGATAGCGGTCGATGAGTGGAGTAATAGTAGTAGATGCAGAATCGTTTCGATCTACTTGTCACAGACGTGATGCCTATATACATGATCATGCCTAGATATTCTCATAACTATGCTCAATTCTGTCGATTGCTCAACAGTAATTTGTTCACCCACCGTAGATACTTATGCTCTTGAGAGAAGCCACTAGTGAAACCTATGGCCCCCGGGTCTATTCTCATCATATCAATCTCCATCACTTTAATCTTGTTTTGCTTTTTACTTTGCTTTTACTTTTTACTTTGCATCTTTATACCAAAAATACCAAAAATATTATATCTATCAGATCTCACTCTCGTAAGTGACCGTGAAGGGATTGACAACCCCTAATCGCGTTGGTTGCGAGTAGCTATCGCTTTGTGCAGGTACGAGGGACTTGAGCGTGGCCTCCTACTGGATTTATACCTTGGTTCTCAAAAACTGAGGGAAATACTTACGCTACCTTGCTGCATCATCCCTTCCTCTTCGGGGAAAACCGACGCAAGCTCAAGACGTAGCAATTACTACTATCGAGATTCAACACAAATAGACCACTCTTTAAGGGTGCATGACCATAAAAGATATTACTCATATAAATAGAACAACCATTATTCTCAGATTTAAATGAATAACTGTCTCGCATCAAACAAGATCCAGATATAATGTTCATGCTTAACGCTGGCACCAAATAATAATTATTTAGGTCTAAAATTAATCCCAAAGGTAGATGTAGAGGTAGTGTGCCGACGACGATCACATAGACTTTGGAACCATTTCCGACGCGCATCGTCACCTCATCCTTAACCAATCTTCGCTCAATCCGTAGTCCCTGTTTCGAGTTGCAAATATTAGCAGCAGAACCAGTATCATATACTCAGGTGCTACTACGAGCTCTAGTAAGGTACACATCAATAACATGTATATCACATATACCTTTGTTCACCTTGCCATCCTTCTTATCCGCCAAATACTTGGGGCAGTTCCGCTTCCAGTGACCAGTCTGTTTGCAGTAGAAGCACTCAGTCTCAAGCTTAGGTCCAGACTTGGGTTTCTTCTCCTGAGTAGCAACTTGTTTGCCGTTGTTTTCGAAGTTCCCCTTCTTCTTCCATTTACCATTTTTCTTGAAACTGGTGGTCTTGTTGACCATCAGCACTTGATGCTCCTTCTTGATTTCTACCTCCGCGGCTTTTAGCATTGCGAAGAGCTCGGGAATTATCTTATCCATCCCTTGCATATTATAGTTCATCACAAAGCTCTTATAGCTTGGTGGCAGTGATTGAAGAACTCTATCAATGACACTATCAATAGGAAGATTAACTCCTAGTTGAGTCAAGTGGTTATGGTACCCAGACATTCTGAGTATATGTTCACTGACAGAACTATTCTCCTCCATCTTGCAGCTGTAGAACTTATTGGAGACTTCATATCTCTCAATCCGGGCATTTGCTTGAAATATTAACTTCAACTCCTGGAACATCTCATATGCTCCATGACATTCAAAACATCGTTGAAGTCCCAGTTCTAAGCCGTAAAGCATGGCACACTAATCTATCGAGTAGTCATCAGCTTTGCTCTGCCAGACGTTCTTAACATCATCAGCAGCATCTGCAGCAGGCCTGGCACCCAGCGGTTCTTCCAGGACGTAACTCTTCTGTGTGCAGCAATGAGGATAATCCTCAAGTTACAGACCCAGTCCTTGTAATTGCTACCATCATCTTTCAACTTTGCTTCCTCAAGGAATGCATTAAAATTTAACGGAACAACAGCACGGGCCATTGACGACCCACAAGTATAGGGGATCTATCGTAGTCCTTTCGATAAGTAAGAGTGTCGAACCCAACGAGGAGCAGAAGGAAATGATAAGCGGTTTTCAGCAAGGTATTCTCTGCAAGTACTGAAATAAGTGGTAACAAATAGTTTTGTGATGAGATAATTTGTAACGAGCAACAAGTAACAAAAGTAAATAAAGTGCAGCAAGGTGGCCCAATCCTTTTTGTAGCAAAGGACAAGCCTGGACAAACTCTTATATAAGGAAAAGCGCTCCCGAGGACACATGGGAATATCGTCAAGCTAGTTTTCATCACGTTAATATGATTCGCGTTCGGTACTTTGATAATTTGACATGTGGGTGGACCGGTGCTTGGTTGCTATTCTTACTTGAACAAGCATCCCACTTATGATTAACCTCTATTGCAAGCATACGCAACTACAACAAAAGTATTAAGGTAAACCTAACTATAGCATGAAACATATGGATCCAAATCAGCCCCTTACGAAGCAACGCATAAACTAGGGTTTAAGCTTCTGTCACTCTAGCAACCCATCATCTACTTATTACTTCCCAATGCCTTCCTCTAGGCCCAAATAATGGTGAAGTGTTATGTAGTCGACGTTCACATAACACCACTAGAGGCTAGACAACATACATCTTATCAAAATATCGAACGAATACCAAATTCACATGACTACTAATAGCAAGACTTCTCCCTTATCCTCAGGAACAAACGTAACTACTCACAAAGCATATTCATGTTCATAATCGGAGGGGTAATACTATGCATAAAGGATCTGAACATATGATCTTCCACCAATTAAACCAACTAGCATCAACTACAAGGAGTAATTAACACTACTAGCAACCTACTAGCACCAATCCCAGACTTGGAGACAAGAATTGGATACAAGAGATGAACTAGGGTTTTGAGATGAGATAGTGCTAATGAAGATGTTGATGGAGATTGCCCTCTTCCGATGAGAGGAGCGTTGGTGATGACGATGGCGATGATTTCCCCCTCCGGGAGGGAAGTTTCCCCGGCAAAACAGCTCTGCCGGAGCCCTAGATTGGTTCCGCCAAGGTTCCGCCTCGTGGCGGCGGAGTTTCGTCCTGAAAGGTTGCTTCTTATTTTTTTCTCGACGAAAGACTTCATATAGGAGAAGATGGTCATCGGAGAGCCACCAGGGGGCTCATGAGGTAGGGGCGCGCCCTAGGGGGGCGCCCCCACCCTCGTGGAAAGGGTGTGGGCCCCCTGGTCTTCATCTTTGGCGAGGATTTTTCATTATTTATTATAAGGTATTCCGTGGAGTTTCAGGACTTTTGGAGTTGTGCAGAATAGGTCTCTAATATTTGCTCCTTTTCCAGCCCAGAATTCCAGCTGCCGACATTCTCCCTCCTTATGTAAACCTTGTAAAATAAGAGAGAATAGCCATAAGTATTGTGACATAATGTGAAATAACAGCCCATAATGAAATAAATATCGATATAAAAGCATGATGCAAAATGGACGTATCAACTCCCCCAAGCTTAGACCTCGCTTGTCCTCAAGCGAAAGCCGATAACAATAAATATGTCCCCATGTTTAGAGGTAGAGGCGTCGATAAAAATAAAATACGGACATGAAGGCATCATGATTATTCTCATAGCAGCAACATATATAGATATTGTCATATGATTACTTATGTTCAAGTGATGATCTATTCACAATGTAAAAGTATGAATCAGAAACCTTATTGAGAACCAACAAACTATAACCTCAGTCATTGAAGCAATTGAAATTTATCATAACATCAGAAAGAGTCTATGTCGGAGCTAAAAAGCAAGTCCACATACTCAACTATCATCTAGTCCTTCATAATTGCTAACACTCACGCAATACTTGTGGTTATGGAGTTTTAATCGGACACAGAGAAAGATAGGGGCTTATAGTTTCGCCCCACAACCTTTTGCCTCAAGGGTAATGTCAACAATAATAACTCATGCCCCCCTACATCCAATTATATATGCTGGATACGGTTCTTTCCAACATGCTGGGCTTGCCAAAGGATAAAATGAAAAAGGGAGAGGTGAAGATCACCATGACACTTGCATAAGGTAGAAGATAATAATAAAGGATAGGCCCTTCGCAGAGGGCAGCAGAGGTTGCCATGCGCTTTTATGGTTGGATGCATAAAATCTTAATGCGAAAGAACGTCACTTTATATTGCCCCTTGTGATATGAACCTTTATTATGCAGTCCGTCGCTTTTATTACTTCCATATCACAAGATCGTATAAAGCTTATTTCTCCCACACTAATCATACATATTTAGAGAAATTTTATTGCTTTGCACCGATGACAACTTACTTGAAGGATCTTACTCAATCCATAGGTAGATATGGTGGACTCTCATGGCAAAACTGGTTTAAGGGTATTTGGAAGCACAAGTAGTATCTCTAATTGGTGCTGAGAATTTGGCTAGCATGAGGGGGAAAGGCAAGCTCAACATGTTGGATGATCCATGACAACATACTTTATCTCAGATATAAGAAAACATAACCCATTACGTTGTCTTCCTTGTCCAACATCAACTCTTTAGCATGTCATATTTTGATGAGTGCTCCCAATCATAAAAGATGTCAATAATAGTATATTTATATGTGAAACCTCTCTTTCCTTATTACTTCCTATTAATTGCAACGATGACCAAAGCTATGTCTGCCAACTCCCAACAACTTTTAATCATCACACTCTTTCTATGTGAAGTCATTACTATCAATAAGATCAATATGAACTTTTGTTTCTTCTTATTCTTTTTCTCTTTTCTTTTATTCACCCAAGATCATAGCAAGAAAATCAAGCCCTTGACTCAACATTAATCTTTATTATATAGCTCACGGACTCGATTACATAGAGAGATCATAAAGCAAAACTTAAAACTAGATCATGCCATAAACTTTATTCTACTAGATCAAAATACTACTAATAGGATCGAACTAAGGAAAACGGTAAAGGTAGGAGTTGTGATTGCGATACGATACCGGGGCACCTCCCCCAAGCTTGGCGGTTGCCAAGGGGAGTGCCCATACCCGTGTTATTATATCGCCTTCTTTGTTGTTGGTGAAATATTCTTGGCGATGATTCCTCTCAGGATACGATTCTCCTCCTCAAGCTTGTTGACTTGCTGCTTGAGGTCCATTGTTTCCTTAAGAAGCTTTCCTATGACGGCTAAAGCTCCTTGCACCCAAGGGTGTTTCATAGCTGCGGGAGAACAAGTGACACTCCTCTTCATATTTTCATAAGAAATAAATCTAACATTGGAAGGGATAACCGAGTTTGGAATAGATGAGCTTTGTAGTTCCCCCGTCGTGAACCCAGCTCGGAAGCGAGAGGTGACTTCTTGATCCTCCATGGCATCTACCCTCATTAAGTCAGCCTCCATCTCTTCCTCCATTGTTGGCCCAAAGTGGTCAGGGTCGCTGTTTGCCCTTGGTTCCGGTGCCGGATTAGATACCCGACTCTCCCCGACTGACTCTTGAGAAGACATCTTGCTCTAATCTGTAGCAGCAACAGCTCGAAACAAAAACAGAGGATATTTGCGTGATACGGGAGTCAAAACCTTCGGGAGAATATATAATGAATTTTTACCGACCAAAATACGTATCGTGCAAGAAAACGGAGTCCGGAAGGCACACGAGGTGCTCACGATGTAGGGGGGGCGTGCCCACGGGGTAGGGCGCGCCCTCCACCCTTGTGGGGCCCTCGTGTCCTTCCCGGACTGCTACTTAATTTCTATTTTTCTAAATATTCCAAAACGGAGAAATATTGCCTTAAAAATTGTTTTGGAGTCGGTTTACTTACCGTACCACATACCTATTCCTTTTCGGAGTCTGAAATGTTCTGGAAGGTGTCCCTTATGTATTCCTCCGGGGTTACGGTTTCAATAATATTGGTTTCAACATTTATGGGATTACCTGAGATATAATGTTTAATTCTCTGACCGTTTACCACCTTCGGATTTGTGCCTTCTAAGTTGTTGATTTTTATGGCACCAGAACGATAGACTTCCTCGATAACATAGGGGCCTTCCCATTTAGAGAGAAGTTTTCCTGCAAAAAATCTTAAACGAGAGTTGTATAGCAATACATAATCACCTACATTAAACTCACGCTTTTGTATCCTTTTGTCATGCCATCTTTTAACCTTTTCTTTAAAAAACTTGGCATTTTCATAGGCTTGGGTTCTCCATTCATCAAGTGAGCTAATATCAAATAACCTATTTTCACCGGCAAGTTTGAAATCATAGTTGAGCTCTTTAATAGCCCAATATGCCTTATGTTCTAGTTCGAGAGGTAAGTGACATGCTTTTCCATATACCATTTTATACGAAGACATACCCATAGGATTTTGTTATGTAGTTCTATAGGCCCATAATGCATCATCAAGTTTCTTGGACCAATTCTTTCTAGACCTATTGATAGTCTTTTGCAAAATTAATTTGAATTCTCTATTACTCAATTCTACTTGACCACTAGACTGTGGGTGATACGGAGATGCAATTCTATGATTGACGTCATATTTAGCAAGCATTTTACGGAAAACAACATGAATAAAATGTGAACCACCATCAATCATTAAATATCTAGGGACTCCAAACCTCGGAAAAATAACTTCTTTAAGCATTTTAATAGAAGTGTTATGATCAGCACTACTAGTTGGAATAGCTTCTACCCACTTAGTAACGTAATCAACAGCAACTAAAATATGTGTATATCCATTAGAGGCAGGAAAAGGTCCCATATAATCAAAGCCCCAAACATCAAACGGTTCAATAACAAGTGAATAATTCATAGGCATTTCTTGACGTCTACTAATATTACCAATCCTTTGACATTCATCACAAGATAGGACAAACTTACGTGCATCCTTGAAGAGAGTAGGCCACTAAAAACCAGATTGCAATACCTTATGTGCAGTTCTATCTCCCGCATGGTGTCCTCCATAAGTTTCGGAGTGGCACTTTTGTAGGATCTGTTCCTGTTCATGCTCAGGTACACAACGTCTAATAACACCATCTACTCCTTCTTTATAAAGATGTGGGTCATCCCAAAAGTAATTTCTCAAATCATAGAAGAACTTTTTCTTTTGTTGGTATGTGAAGCTAGGTGGTATAAATTTAGCAACTATGTAATTAGCATAATCAACATACCAAGGGGTACTACGAGAAGTACTTATGACATTTAATTGTTCATCAGGAAAGCTATCATCAATAGGTAGTGGGTCATCAAGAACATTCTCTAACCTAGATAAGTTGTCTGCAACGGGGTTCTCAGCTTGTAGCAAGAGAACCCATCTAATAAGTCTAGGTTTAGCATCTTTCTTCTCCATAAGATATTTAATAGCAGCATGATCAGTGTGGATAGTTACTTTAGAATCAACAATATAAGGTCTGAACTTATCACAAGAAAATAAAGCTGCTAGAAGTTCTTTTTTAGTAGTAGCATAATTTCTTTGAGCATTGTCTAGAGTCTTACTAGCATAATGGATAACATTTAATTTCTTATCAACTCTTTGTCCTAGAACAGCACCTACAGCATAATCACTAGCATCACACATAATTTCAAAGGGTAAATTCCAATCAAGTGGCTGAACAATAGGTGCAGAGATCAATGCTTTCTTAAGTATTTCAAATGCTTCTGCACAATCATCATCGAAGACAAATGGTATATCTTTTTGTAATAAATTAGTCAGAGGCTGAGAAATTTTTGAGAAGTCCTTAATGAACCTCCTATAAAATCCAGCGTGACCAAGGAAACTTCTTATACCTTTGATGTCCTTGGGACATGGCATCTTTTCAATAGCATCAACCTTGGCTTTATCAACTTCAATACCTCTTTCAGAAACTTTATGCCCCAAGACAATACCCTCATTAACCATAAAGTGGCACTTTTCCCAATTCAAGACAAGATTAGTTTCTTCACATCTCTGCAAAACTCGATCAAGATTGCTCAAGCAATCATCAAAAGAAGATCCATAGACGGAAAAGTCGTCCATGAAAACCTCACAAATCTTTTCACAAAAGTCAGAGAATATAGCCATCATGCATCTTTGAAAGGTAGTAGGTGCATTACATAAACCAAAAGGCATACGTCTATAAGCAAAAGTACCAAAATGGCATGTAAAAGTAGTCTTTGATTGATCTTTAGCCGACACAGGTATTTGAGAGAAACCAGAATAACCATCTAAAAAGCAATAATGTGTATGTTTGCATAATCTTTCTAGCATTTGATCGATAAAAGGCAAGGGGTAATGATCTTTCTTAGTAGCCTTATTTAATTTGCGGAAATCAATTACCATCCTATAACCCGTAATAATTCTTTGTGGAATCAATTCATCTTTATCATTAGGAACAACAGTAATACCTCCCTTCTTAGGGACACAATGAACAGGACTTATCCACTGACTATCAGCAACGGGATTCTCAGCTCCTTTTCTTACCACTTCTTTCATTTTAGGATTCAGACGTCGTTGAGGATCACGAACTGGTTTGGCATCTGCTTCCAAATTTATTTTATGTTGACATAGAGTGGGACTAATGCCCTTAAGATCATCAAGAGTATATCCAATAGCAGCACGGTGCTTCTTCAGAGTTTTCAATAATCTTTCTTCTTCATGCTCTGAAAGGTTAGCACTAATAATAACAGGATATGTTGGGGATATTACTACCAGTATGACCCGCCCAGGAAGGGCCGGGTCAGCCCTAATGGCGGGTTACATAAGAAGCCCGATAAACATTCAAGATGATAGTTTACTAAACGTATGGAAGGCCCAAAGGCCTGGGGCCGGCTTAAGGCCTGATACTGTAAACCGCCGTATGTAAGGAAAGACTTGTAAAGAAAAGCATATAAAGGAAGTCACCGAGCCAGACACAATTATGAGCCGGCCGGGACTCTGTAGGCCACCAGGCGTCAACCCGTGTATATAAGGGGATGACCCGGTGGCGGTTTAGGACAAGAAACAACCAAGTCGATAACCAAGACGGTGAGTTGAGCCTCTTGGAGATCGAAACCTCAGCAATACCAATCCCAACTAGACGTAGGCTTTTACCTTCATCGTAAGGGGCCGAACTAGTATAAAAACTTTCCCGTGTGTCCTTTGTCCCGATTAACCCCTTTAAGCTTCCTAGTGCGATGGCCCTACGACTAAGTCCTTGCTCTAGGACATCTGCCGTGTCAATTCCACGATAGTTGGCGCCCACCGTGGGGCCAACGCATGGTGGATTTGAGTTCTTGAAGGGCAACTTCGAAGGGCTCAAGGGATACGCTGTGGGCCGGATGACCAAGAGTCGTCGCGGCAAACTCTACATCGACGACGAAGGCTGGGGCCCCGAGCCCGGCTCGATCGAGTACGGGTACCGTGTCCCCTTCGGCGGAATTCACGTCTTCATCGGCCGGATCGGCGAGTTAGGCCCTGAGCCGGATGTCCACATCAACCTCATCGAAACGGCTCAGCGTGCCAGGTCCGCCCGTGTTCAATCTGTCGTGAAACATGCCTTCGTAGGCTGCATCCATGGCGGTGAATACTCGGAAGGATCGATGGAAGGCGGGGAGACGACCATCTGCTCTGATACTGCATCATCAACAGGTGAGACGGACTCATTGTACCAACTGCAAGACGGCATGCTCGGGGGCTGTTCCGATGGCAGCAGTATTCCGGACCCCCTTGAGCCGCCGAATTGGGCCGGAGTCTTCATGGCGGGGATGCAGCCCAGGCAGAACTCCACAGCAGCGGCAGCCACAGCTACTGGGTCGGCAGCAGCCGGGTCAGGAGACCCCGAGCGCCCCCCAGCTCAGGTTCTAATGGACCTCATGGATAAGCTGACGACTCTGTTAACCGCTATGGTAGAACCGGCGGATAAAACCCAGCACGACGCAGAAGTGGCACGCGTGCGGGAGGAAATGGTGCAAGCTAAAGAAAATCTAGCCGCGGAGGAAACCCGGATGGCAGCAGAACGAGCAGCTCTGGATGCTCGTGCTCAGCAGCTTCAAGCAGAAACTTTCCGGCTCTCGGTGGATCTTAATGCATCAAACGAGATCATGAGGAGGAGGCATCAGAAAACTCAGTCACGTCTGCCTCTAACGCTGGATCCAAGGAACCTTATCCATACACCCGGGGCTGGGGGGAGCAACCCGCCAGAGGCAAACCGGGTCACGACACCCGGTGCACCAGTTCAGCCACGCACCACAGAGCTGCCTCGCATGCATACAACTCCTCCTCATTATGTATCAACACCTCCATGTCACTTCTCCAACCCTATGGAAAATCTCATCGCAGCGTCGGCTCGTTTGGCAGCTCTCCCAATGGAAGGTGACTCGCCAGCAGCAATTGAAACCCGGAGGGTAAGAGAACTGCTTCAGACAGCTTTGGCCCAGCAGGATGCATACTCCTACAGTCGAGACAGGATTCATTCAACTCCTTGCCCAAGCCGGAGCCCGAGTTACAGTAGGCACATGGAGTCCGCAGAGATGTCAAGTAACGCTCAACGCCACAACCGGCCATATAGGCATGAGCCGGTGCGGGCTGGAGCCCTTAACTTGGCGGATCAGGAGAGGATTTGTCAAGAAGCGAAACGGGCAGCTCAGATAGTGGCAGAGTAGGCGGCTCACCAAGCCTTTCCGGCTTATCCAGCAACCTCGGTTGAGGCAGGAGTGGCCACAAGAACCGGAGGCGTACCTTGCCTGGTCCCAGCCATACGCAATGAGCGGTTGCCTAAGGATTTCAAGGGGCCTCGTAAGGTGCCTAATTACACGGCTGATATACAGCCGGGGGCTTGGATTGAGAGTTATGAGATGGCTATGGAGCTATTGGAGGTTAGCGATGCTGCAATGGCCAAGTATTTTACCATGATGTTGGATGGAACGGCTCAGACCTGGTTGAAGGGATTGCCCCCCAATTCTATCGGATCATGGGCAGAGTTGAAAGCATGGTTCATCCAGAACTTCAAGGACACGTGTAAGCAGCCAATGTCGATTGTGGACCTGACTAATTGCAAGCAAGAGGATGGTGAATCTACAACCCATTGGGTGCGCCGGGTCAAGGAGATAATACATTCATCTGATAAGATGGATGCCGGCTCAGCAGTTTTGATGTTGGAGAAAAAATGCCGCTTTGAACCTCTGAAGCAGAAGTTGGGGCGGCTTAGACGTGACTGTAATGACATGGGAACATTGGTGGCAGCTCTTGTCAAGTATGCCGACTCTGATACCACCAAGGACCCGGTGTCTGACGAAGAAAAGGAAACGAAGGGAAAGAAGAACGGCAATGGCAAGAGTCACCAGCATAACCCGGTGAATCAGGGAGGTAATAAACGTAAGGCTGATGAGTTTGTTGCTAATACTAATGCGCAGGGTGGTCATCAGCGGTGCAAGGGCAGACAACCCCCCTCGATCGGGCGGGTCAGGCCCCACCCTTTAGCAGTTGTTGAATGAACCTTGTCCAAAACACGACACCCGGGAGAAACCAGCCACCCACTTATGGAAGGATTGCACGATCATGAAGGCATTTAAAAATTCAAATGCATTTGATGGGGGTCACGACCCAGGTGGCGGCTCAGGTGGAGGCGGCTTTCAGGGCCCGGCCGCTGGTTCAAGCGGAGGAGGTTTTCACGGTCAGGGTTATCCTGGTCACCAAGGAGGATATAATCAGCAACACGGCCAAGGGAATCAGCAGCAGCAATCCGGCTATCAGAGCAACCCGAAGCAGTTGAGTAGTGGACAGTATCATGTCTTTACTACCAGTTTATGTAAGAGGGACCAGAAACTCCACAAGAGGGCTGTCAATGCTTTTGAGCCGGCAATTCCATGGTATCTACGTTGGTCAGAGCAGCCTATTGTGTGGAGCAGAGAGGATCACCCGCCCCGGGTTGATAATCCGGGTCACTTGGTTTTGGTAGTGGCACCTCAGGTTGGTGGGTAAAAGTTTACTAAGGTACTCATGGATGGAGGCAGCAGCATCAACATCCTCTAGTATGAGACGTTCCGCCGGATGAGATTGACAGATAAAAATCTTAAACAATCCAACACTGTTTTTCACGGTGTGGTACCTGGTAAATAGGCATACCCAGTTGGGAAGATTGAGCTGGAAGTAGCCTTTGGGGATGAGTATGACTCCAGAGCAGAAAAATTAACCTTCGAAGTGGTTAAGATCAAAAGCCTGTATCATGCTCTGTTTGGGCAGCCGGCTTATGCCAAGTTCATGGCTCGGCCGTGTTACATATATTTGCAGCTCAAGATGCCGGGTCATAAGGGCACCATTACGGTACATGGGAGACGGAAGATAGCCTTGGAATGTGAAGAAGGTGATGCCGCCTATGCTGAATCTGTTTGTGCAACAGAGGAGTTAAAATTCTACAAGGATCATGTTGACCCGGCGAACATGACGTCATTAAAGAAACCAACAATAGAGCATGAGACGGAGTTGAAATTCAAATCAGCTGATGACACTAAGATGGTTGACTTTGTACCTGGCGACTCATCCAAACAGTTCATCATCAGTGCAAACTTGGATCCGAAATAGGAAAGCGCGCTCATCGAGTTCATCCGTGAGAACCGGGACATCTTTGCATGGAAACCTTCAGACATGCCGGGTGTCCCGAGGGAACTCGTTGAGCACACTCTTAATATCGATCCAAAGTTCAAACCTATCAGACAGTTTCTCCGACGGTTCAATGAAGAAAGGAGCAAGGCCATCGGAGAAGAGGTGGCCCGGCTCTTGGCAGCCGGGTTCATTGTGGAGGTCTTTCACCCCGAATGGTTAGCTAACCCGGTGCTTGTAATAAAAAAGAATGCCACCTGGCGCATGTGTGAGGATTACACAGATTTGAACAAGGCTTGTCCGGCTGATCCTTTTGCTCTCCCCCGTATTGATCAGACCATTAATGCTACAGCGGGTTGCGCACGATTGAGCTTCTTAGATGCTTATTCCAGTTATCCTCAGATTAAGATGGCAGTCAAGGATCAAGAGAAGACAGCTTTTATAACTCCTTTTGGAGCTTTCTGCCATGTGTCTATGCCTTTTGGGCTTAAGAGTGCCCAGGCGACTTACCAGCGGTGCGTGCAGAATTATCTTCACGATCAAATTGGGCGCAATGTTCATGCTTATGTGGATGATATAGTGGTGAAATCCAGGGAAGAGGAAACCTTGGTCACAGACCTGAAAGTGACTTTTGATAATCTTCGGGTTTACAAGATGATGCTTAACCCGGTCAAGTGTGTTTTTGGAGTGCCAGCCGGCAAGCTCTTGGGTTTTTTGGTGTCTAACCGAGGTATTGAAGCTAACCCAGAGAAAATCAAGGCAATCGCATCTCTAGCCAAACCAACCTGCGTTAATGATGTTCAGCGACTGGCGGGTCGTGTGGCTGCTTTGAGCCGGTTCATAAGCTAGTTAGGGGAAAAGGCTATGCCACTGTATCAGTTGATGAAGAAAACAGATGTTTTTGTTTGGAGCGATGCTGCGAACGCTGCTTTTGAGGATCTGAAGGCACAACTGGCTGAGCCGCCGGTCCTGGCTGCTCCAATTGAGAAAGAGCCACTATTGTTATACGTAGCTGCCAACTCACGAGCTGTTAGTGTGGCTATTGTGGTAGAGCGCCAGGAGGCTGGCAAAGAGCATCAGGTTCAGCGGCTGGTTTATTATGTCAGTGAAGTGCTAATTGAGTCTAAACAACGATATCCACATTGGCAGAAGCTTGTTTATGGGGTGTTCATGGCGAGCCGGAAGCTTAAACATTACTTTCAGGGACATCCAATCACTGTGGTTAGCTCTGCTCCTTTGGGAGACATTATTCAAAACAGAGAAGCCACGGGGCGAGTCGCCAAGTGGGCAATTGAGCTTGGTTCTCATGGGTTGAAGTATGTTCCACGTACTGCCATTAAGTCTCAAGCCCTGGTTGACTTCATCAATGACTGGACAGAGATGCAGATGCCGGAAGAGAAGCCGGACAACACATATTGGACTATTCATTTTGATGGATCCAGGCAATTGGAAGGCTCGGGGGCTGGAGTCATGTTAACTTCGCCACGAGGTGATAAATTTTGTTATGCGTTGCGGTTGATGTTTCCATGCACTAACAACGCAGCAGAGTATGAATCCTTGCTCCATGGTCTTCGAGTGGCAAAGGAGATGAGCTTGAGCCGGGTCAGATGTCTTGGTGACTCAGATCTAGTGGCTCAACAGGTATCTGGCAAGTGGGATTCCAAAGACCCTCTCATGGCGGCTTATCACCGAGAGGTCGATGCTGTTGCAGGATATTTTAAAGGTTATCAGGTGGAACATATTGATCGTCGAAAGAACGAAGCGGCTGATGCTTTAAGCCGGCTAGGGTTTTAGCGTAAGTCGGTGCCACCCAACACCTTTTTGGATGTTTTGCATAACCCCTCTGTCAAGTTGCCCACAGAAGAAGATTTAGCTGTTCCTGACCCGGAGGCGCAGTTGGTAGCGGCTCTTCATGTCATCCCAGATTGAACGGTGCCGTTCTTGGCTTACATGACCCCAGGAGAGTTGCCAGCAGATGAGACCCTGGCTCGGCAGATAACCCGGCGATCTAAGTCCATGACGATTTCGGATGGAGAGTTATTTCATCACAGTGTTTCCAGAGCGTTTCAACGGTGTGTTTCCCCCGAAGAAGGTCAAGAAATACTTCGTGAGATCCATGAAGGCGATTGCGGTCATCACGCCGGGTCAAAATCTTTAGTGGCCAAGGCGTTTCGTCACGGTTTTTACTGGTTGACGGCTCACGCCGATGCAGAAGATCTGGTCAGTAGATGTGATGGATGTCAAAAATTTGCACGACGAGCGCATGTGCCGGCTCAAGAGCTCCGGATATTTCCAATCACTTGGCCGTTTGCGGTCTGGGGGCTTGACATGGTGGGACCTTTCAAAAGGTCTAAGGACAAAAAGACACATCTCTTGGTGGCAGTTGATAAGTTTACTAAGTGGTTTGAGGCAGAGCCTGTGAGTAAGTGTGATGCAACCACAGCGGTTCAGTTCATGAAAAAAGTAATCTTCTGTTTTGGTTTTTCACACAGTATTATCACAGACAATGGCACTAATCTGTCTCAAGGGGCTATGGAAGAGTTTTGTCAGCGAGAGCACATCCGGCTTGATGTTTCTTCTGTAGCTCATCCTCAATCCAATGGTCAAGCTGAGAGAGCCAATCAGGAAATTCTGAAAGGGCTAAAACCCCGGCTTATGGTTCCTTTACAGCGAACGCCGGGTTGTTGGTTAGAGGAGTTACCCTCAGTGTTATGGAGCATCAATACTACGCCCAACAGGTCTACGGGTTACACACCCTTCTTCATGGTTTATGGAGCAGAGGTAGTGTTGCCTAGTGACATCCGTCATGACTCTCCTCGTGTGGCGGCTTATGTTGAAGCTAACAATGAAAAAGCCAGACATGATGCGCTTGACTTGTTGGATGAAGAAAGAGACTTAGCAGCGGCGCGATCAGCAATTTATCAACAGGACCTGCGTCATTATCATAGCCGCCGGGTTAAGTCCAGGACTTTTCAGGAAGGCGACTTGGTGCTCCGGCTCGTCCAGGATCTTTCAGATGCACACAAGTTATCCCCGCCTTGGGAAGGACCCTTTGTGGTCAGTAAAAATTTACACAATGGGTCATACTACCTTATTGACGTTCGAGAGCATGCAGACTCACGTAAGTCGGAAGAGGAGACCCGCCGGCCATGGAATATTGCTCAACTTCGGCCGTATTACACCTGAGCCACCGGCTCTCAACATGTACATACATTCACATTGTATATACTATGATAAGTAATAAAGTAAGACCATCGGTCTCTTTTCTTTTCACAGACTATACATCTTTATTATTTATTACTTACAAATGACTATTAAGGAGCTGATCATATTTGAATCAAGTTTAACCTTTTTGGTCTAGCTTATGATCGTATCCGAATCTAGCTGCAAATCTCGTGGTCATTTGGGGGCTTCCTGTTCAAACATAGGCCGTATGCGAACCAAAGAGAACATAGCTGTCATAACCCTCTTGATCGGCTCAAGGCCAAACTCACTTGGGGGGGGGCTTCTTGATCGTATCTGAATCATAGCTTAACCCCTTTTGAGTCCGACTTGGATCGTATTCGAATCAGGGTCGTTAAAAACCACTCAAGGTCATTTGGGGGCTTCCTGTTCAAACATAGGTCGTATTCTAACCAAAGAGAACATAGCTGTTGGTACCCTCTTGATCAGCGCAATGCCAAAGCCACTGGGGGCTATATGGTCGTATTCGAACCTTAGCTTAACCCCTTTGGTCCGGTTTACTGATCGTATTCGAATCAGAAACCCTCAGCCTCTTGAATATAGAGTTAAAATTATGTTTATTATCTGTTGTTTGCCTTTTAGCTTTTATTGTTTCAATATTACAAATAAGCTAGCCTGGTTTTCTTCACGGCTCAATTATTGGACAACACAGCCGCCCGGGTTATTCAAGCCGGTGGCTCAAGGATCCAAAGTTCACCACCTGGATTATTAAAACCAGCGATCTAAGGATCAACAAGGACAAGGTATGATTTTTATTTATACGCGCTTACCCACTGCGTTAACTCAAGAATTCGTATTAACCTTGGTCCTTTCTTTATATTTGTCTCTGTTTTTTTATTGAGGTAAATTAGGGTCTTTAAGCCCGTTTGGTTCTAAACCGCCTTGCCAGTATTTTTCTTGTATTCACAGGAATAGAGTTCAAATATCGCAGAGACAAACATTAAACGATGCATACATTGACATCTGGAAGCAGATTCACATAAAAGTATTTTATGCACAACGGCATAAGCAAACATGCGGTGTTTTAGCAACTAAGTTGTTACAAGGCTTTATAAGCCTATGAATATGATCATCGTCCCTCCCTCGCCGGTTCACCACCTTCTATTTGCTGGAAGTTGGATTTTGACCAATCAAAGCCGTTCATGGCGACAAATTCGGCTTCGTCGTCAATCGGGCTAGCCGGGTCAATTTCCGGGGCAAAGGTATCTTCTCTCACTGGTGGGATCAGATCTGCTACTTTGTATGAAGGAGTGGCCATCTTCTTATTTTCACTATCAAAACCTGGCTGGTACTTGTCAACATTGGTGTCATCTCCAAGACTAGTCGCCTGAGGCCGGACTTCACGTACACACGCTATGAAATCATCCTGATCAAACGGAGACCCGTCCTCCTTCACAGTAGGGTAACCTCTTGCTACGTCCGTCGGGTCTAGGTCTGGCACCCAAGCCTTGGAGCGTCTTAGGGAAGTCAAAGCTCTGGCTCGCGCGCAGGAGCGTTTTACTTCTTGGAATCTAGCAGGAAGGATGGAAAACTTCTTCAGGACATCGCTAAGCCGGTTGGGTCCTTGATTTGCAGGAGAGATAGCGGCCAGAGCCCATTGTGCACCAATATACAATTGTTCAACCAAGGTGTATACTGCCTTCAGTTTAATCAACGGGTCTTGGCTCAGATTTTTTACTTCGCGGACCTGCATATATTTTTAACAGAGTAAGTTGGCGGATCACATTCCGGTTTGGCAAAAATTATACGAAAGGTCAAATCAGGCAGCTTACCAAAGATAGCGGCGACCATCTGAGACACCCGGCCCTTCAAACTGTTCAGCTCTATTGAAATTTCGTTCAGAGCTGTTTCGGCTGTCTCAGCTCGTCGAGTCAGGAGTGTTTTCTCATTTTCCCAAGCCTTCTCCTTGGTAGCAAAGCTGGTCTTCAAATTTTCATTTGCAAAAAGGCTCATTTGTAGTTTGGAAGTGGAAGATTTGATTTCGGACTCTTGACTTGCTAGCCGGGTCTTTGCGTCGGACAATTGAGAGTTCAATTCCGACAAGGCATTCTGTGAAACGTCCGGATAAGTCAAGACTTGGTTTCAAATTCAAATATCCAAATTCAAGATTCAAGTCTCAAAGTACTTTACGAGTAAACCACTTGACACTTGGGGGCTAATGTATGCCAAATCAAATTTTTACGACTCTACAAACATATTTAAAGTCCCAAGTCCCTTACAAAGTAACAACACTTGGCACTTGGGGGCTAATGTACGCAGTTCAGCAAATTTATCAAGGTTAAACCGGAGGATTAAGTATTTTGAAGACGATTTTAAATTCTAAAGTACCGATTCATTGATGGTCAAAATAAACCGGTCCTTGGGGACTATAGGTGAAGTTTTTATTTCTATCAATATCAAGCAAAGATTCAGAGGTAAAAGTCTCAGACTGTACTTTAAGCCTACATGTTATTCTGTTTCTCTCATAATCCGAAGACTTGGGGGCAGAAGGAATTTTAGTAAACCAGAAACAACATACCTCATACTTCAACTGAAGCTGCTTGACCATCTTGATCTCAGACTCACGACTGGAGTGTACATGACTGAGATAGCCGGATAAGATATCACTGGCATTGAGACGGTCATAATTGGCAACATCAAAGTGAACCTTCTGCCTCTCCAATGCTTCTTGCTTTGCTGTGCACCGAGCCAACACTGTTGGGTTCCCCGGCTCAACAAAGCGGCTCCCAGTAATTTGAACATCTTGAACACGTGGAGACGGCGGGTCGGTTGAGCTTGACGGTCCAGCTGTAGAAGGATTCATAGTGGCTTTGTCAAGGGACGGCTCCGGAGGATTTGCTTCATTGACAATAGGCGGGTCTTCTGGGGCATCAGTTAATGGAGAAGGCGGCCTAGCTGGGTCATATGCTAGTACTGGCGGGTCTTCCGCCGGTTTTGCTGCCTTCGCCTTCTTGGATTTAGCCTGGCCGCTAAGGAAAAAATATTGCAGGATAGTCAGCATCAAGATACAATTGATCAACCCGGAAGAAAAGAGGATTTTTGATTACCCAGGAGTAGTCTTGAATGCCGGAAATTGTGTTTGTGATGA
The DNA here is from genome assembly GCF_056163025.1 of Triticum urartu. Taxonomy (NCBI): domain Eukaryota; kingdom Viridiplantae; phylum Streptophyta; class Magnoliopsida; order Poales; family Poaceae; genus Triticum; species Triticum urartu. Next base: position 80,671,638 of record NC_141878.1, on the reverse strand, counting down.
GTTGCCTGAGGAACGAGACACCTCCTGAAAAGGTAAAAGAAAGGAGTTAAAAGAAATACAAGGAGCAGGATTCATTAAAACAAGTTAAGGACAGTAATAAGTAAACCTCGGTCGGGCGTTTTCGAGGGGTCTGTTGAAGGACGACAGCCGGTTCATCTTCAATCTCAACTTCACGAGGGCTTTCATGTTGCTGCTTTTTCAAATGAAAGTTGGGATCCAAGTGAGCTAAGGGGTTAGAAAACCTTACTTTACGGATCACTCGTCGAACTTTGTGTCTTGGTAAGGGCCCTGAGTCGGAGGAAATGATAGTTACCTCTGCTTCCCCGGCCTGACTGGCCCCAGTGTCATCCTGGTAAGGATCAGTGTCAATAAGATTGTTAAAAAGTTGGCCAAGGGAATCAAGGGCTACCTCCGAGTCAGACGTGTCATCAAGTTTCATTAAATCTTCAACAGTGGTTTTCTTCTTTTTCTTCGTTCTTTGGGTCGATTTCTTGGCGTTCATGGCGGCAAGTTTCGCCTTCTTGGCAGCTTCGTGATCATATTTCACTTTCCAAAAGTCAGAGTTGGCCTACAAAGACAAGAGGAAGGATTAGTGATAAACAATACGGCTGGACAAAATACAAAGGAAAAAAGATCAGAATATCCTTACTTCTGGTACCGGGTTAAATTTACAGAAGGGATTTAACCCAACAACACTGCAATCTTCATACTTCGCATTCACCAGAACATTTGACATTGCGACAACGTCCTCCTCAGTTAGTTGAACCGGGGTATGACGGAGAGAGTCGTCCGGGTCTCCACCATATTCATACATCAACTTTGAACGACGGCTTAATGGAATAATCCGCCATGAGATCCAGCAGCGGGTTAGATCGACTCCGGTTAAACAGTTCCCCAACGAACCGTTGATTCTTCTGATAGATGGAAGCAACTTCTTGCTTTCAGCAACGGTAAGTTTATCTGGCAGGGCGAACTTGGTGTCAAGACGATCGGGGCGGTAACCCGGCAGTGGCTTCTCGTTGGCGGGTGAGATGTCCTGACAGTAAAACCAAGTTTGGTTCCAGTCCTTTGGGTGACTTGGTAAAACTATGAGAGGGAAGACCGCACCCTGCCGGCGCTGAATTGAGATGCCTCTAAATAGTTCCACAGCCGGCTCTTGCTGAAGATATACCTCACAGAGCACTTGGAAGTTACAAATATTGGATATGGAATTAGGCCCAATATCCTGAGGATGGAGTTTGAAAAAGTGAAGAACTTCTCTGAAAAACTTTGAGCCGAGCGGTGAGAAGCCCCGGTTCATGTGATCAGTCAAAGCGATCACTTCGCCGTCTTTTGGATTGGGTCATTCTTCTTCCGGGTCAGGAGCACGATAAGACATGATGTTTCTTGAGGGCAGAAATCCAATGAGGAAGAACTCTTTTAGACGCTCCTCAGTTATGGTTGAGGAGACCCAATTGCAGATGGTGGGTGTCTTTGACGGCATGATGTGCAAGGGACTGGAAAAGGAAAAACAACATGCCGTTTCAATTTACGGCAAAAGGTTGAAGTTGTAAAACAAGTAACGGTGGCTTAAACTAAGGGCTAATGACATATAAGGAAAAGAAAGCCGGAGTGGTAAGCCGCCACGACTACAGATTTTCTCAGAAAGCAGATTCAGCTAAGTGTTGGCATAAACAAGTTTCACCAAGCTATCATTACTATTTTGGATCAAATGGTTGTCCCAAAAACAAAATATTCTAGACCTAAAAATCCAGTACAGATGAGTTTATCAGCTAACAAAGCATCTATACAGGAGAAAGAGATCTACTGCTATCAAAAATGAATGCCAAACAGCTACCGCAGTAGTTCTACACTATCGGATGATCAGGAAAGGGCATCGGAGGTGAAATCTACCAAGAGTCTGTGACGAACACCGACGAACTCGAGAAGCCGAAATGCAGATCTAAGGCAGAAAAGGAAAGAGACTTACAGATGCAGGGCTACTGCGGAGGTTCGTCGCGTTTTCTCTGGTCAAATCAGGTTGATGCAGTGGCCTGAGGTGAAGAAGATGAGGGGATCTGCGGCGGCGGTGGCAGAGCTCGAGCGGCAGTGAAACAACGAGAGGAGGAAGACGACCGGAGGGGGAGAATGAAAAAGACCTTGGTCGTGCCTATTTATAAGGGAGTACGCGAACAGGCGGGTGCGGAAATCAAGGAGACCCGAATAATGATTATCCAACTAAACGGATGCCTCGATTCTTGGAAGGCATTAAAAAATAAAAGATCTGTTGGAAGATGACATCATGAAAGTTTTTTGTGTTTTCAAAAGATGACGTCACGGCGGGTTACAGAAGTTTTCAGACAGAGGATGAATTCCATCTAAGTATTGAAGATTGACAAAGAACAAAGTTCAAATTCAACCTGGGGCCTAATGTTGGGGATATTACTACCAGTATGACCCGCCCAGGAGTTACATAAGAAGCTCGATAAACATTCAAGATGATAGTTTACTAAATGTATGGAAGGCCCAAAGGCCTGGGGCCGGCTTAAGGCCTGATACTGTAAACCGCCGTATGTAAGGAAAGACTTGTAAAGAAAAGCATATAAAGGAAGTCACCGAGCCGGACACGATTATGAGCCGGCCGGGACTCTGTAGGCCACCAGGTGTCAACCCGTGTATATAGGGGGACGACCCGGTGGCGGTTTAGGACAATAAACAACCAAGTCGATAACTAAGCCGGTGAGTTGAGCCTCTTGGAGATCGAAACCTCAGCAATACCAATCCCAACTAGACGTAGGCTTTTACCTTCATCGTAAGGGGTCGATCTAATATAAAAACTCTCCCGTGTGTCCTTTGTCCCGATTAACCCCTTTAAGCTTCCTAGTGCGATGGCCCTACGACTAAGTCCTTGCTCTAGGACATCTGCCGTGTCAATTCCACGACAGGATATATCTTCTTTTCATCAAGATAAGCATATTTAAGATTATCAGGCAACGGTTTAAGCTCAAAAACGGGATCACCATTAGGTGGAGGGGGATCCCCTAGGATTTCAACAGGCAAATTGTGTTTCAGCATAGGTTCCTGTTTAAAGAATACTTCATCTATTTCCCTTCTTTCATTCATAAACATATCATTCTCGTGGTCTAGCAAATATTGTTCTAAAGGATCACTAGGAGGTACGGCAATAAAAGCAAGACCAATAATTTCATCCTTACTAGGAAATTCTTCTTCACGGTGTTGTTTACTAAATTTAGAGAAATTAAACTCATGAGTCATATCATCTAAGCCGACAGTAACAACATCCCTTGTGCAATCTATGGTAGCATTAACAGTATTTAAGAAGGGTCTACCAAATATAATGGGACAAAAGCTATCTTGTGGGGAACCAAGAACAAGAAAATCAGCAGGATATTTAGTTTTCCCACACAAGACTTCAACATCTCTAACAATTCCCATTGGTGAAATAGTATCTCTATTAGCAAGTTTAATAGTAATATCAATTTCTTCTAACTCAACAGGTGCAATGTCATGCATAATTTCTTTGTATAAGTCAATATGTATTGCACTAGCACTAGCACCCATATCACATAAGCCATGATAACAATGATCTCCTATTTTAACAGAAATAATAGGCATGCCTACCACATGTCTAGGTTTATCTGTATCACGGGGTTTAGCAATTCTAGCAGTTTCATTACAGAAGTAAATAACATGCCCATCTATACTATCGGACAAGAGATCTTTAACAATAGCAATATTAGGTTCTACTTTAACTTGCTCAGGAGGTGTATATGTTTTAATATTGCTTTTACGAACCACAGTTGAAGCTTTAGCATGATCCTTTATCCTAACAGGGAAAGGTGGTTTCTCAACATAACAAGTAGGAACAATAGGATCATTATAAGTGACAGTCTTTTCTTCAACTTTAATAGGTGCAGCTACTTTTACTTCTATGGGAGGATGATATTTAAAGCACTTCTCCTTAGGGAGATCAACATAAGTAGCAAAAGATTCACAGAAAGAAGCTACTATCTCAGAATCAAGTCCATATTTAGTGCTAAACTTACGGAAAATATCGGTATCCATAAAAGATTTAACACAATCAAACTTAGGTGTCATACCTGACTCCTTACCATTGTCGAGGTCCCAATCTTTAGAGTTGCGTTTAATTCTATCCAATAAATCCCATCTAAATCCAATAGTCTTCATCATAAAAGAGCTAGCACAAGAAGTATCAAGCATGGTGCGATTATTTTCAGAAAGCCGAGCATAAATTTTTTGAAGAATTGTTTCTCTTGGGAGCTCATGATTGGGGCATGAATATAATATTGATTTAAGCCTCCCCCAAGCTTGATCGATGCTTTCTCCTTCGCGAGGCCAAAAATTATATATATAATTGCGATCACGATGAACAAGATGCATAGGGTAATACTTTTGATGAAATTCCAATTTCAATCTTCTATAATTCCATGATCTCGTATCATCACATAGCCTATACCATGTCAATGCGTCTTCCTTCCAAGATAAAGGGAAGACATTCTTCTTAGCAACATCATTGGGTATACCTGCAAGCTTAAATAATCCACATACTTCATCCACATATATTAGGTGTTCATCAGGATGCTTTGTTCCATCTCCTATAAAAGGATTAGCTAGTAGTTTTTCTATCATACTCGAAGAATACTCATAAGGAATTTGCATGCTCGAATAGCTCATGTATCAACTAGGGTTGCCTGTATCTTCCATGCTAGGCGGGTTATTCTCAAGAGGAGTGGACTCCGCTCCTCACTCACGAGAAAATGGCTGGTCACCGGGATGCCCTGTCCCATGCTTTATGCAAACTAAATCAAAAATAGTTGCGAAACAAAACTCCCCCTGGGACCTTATGTATGTTGGAGGCACTCGTTGTTTCGAGCAAGCCATGGATTGATGTTTGATTGGTGGAGGGGGAGTATAAACTTTACCATTCTGTTTGGGAACCGCCTATAATGTGTGTAGCATGGAAGATATCGCCATCTCTTGGTTGTTATGTTGACAATGAAAGTATACCGCTCAAAATATTATTCACCTCTATTTCAAAACCGAGCTCTGGCACCTCTACAAATCCCTGCTTCCCTCTGTGAAGGCCCTATCTATTTACTTTTACGCTGAGTCATCATCCTCTTATTAAAAGCACCAGTTGGAGAGCACCGCCGTCATTTGCATTCATTATTTTTAGTTTACATTGGGTGTGATTATGATTGGATCTCTTTTACCATGAATTACAATGTCTAGTCAGTCCTTGGTCTTTAAAGGTGCCCTGCATTATGTTTTGCGGTCTCAGAAAGGGCTAGCGAGATACCATCTTGTTATATCATATTATGATTGTTTTGAGAAAGTGTTGTCATCCGAGTTTTATTATTATGGCTCGCTAGTTGATTATGCTATTGATATGAGTAAACTTGAGACCTATGCGTTATTGCGAATGTGGTTAGTTATAATCTTTGCTGAAAACTTGAATGCTAGCTTGACACATTTACAACAACAAGAGCAAACAGAGTTTGTAAAAGTTTTTCTTTATTTCTTTCAGTTTGTCAAGTGAATTGCTTGAGGACAAGCAAGGGTTTAAGCTTGGGGGAGTTGATACGTCTCCGTAGTATCTACTTTTCCAAACACTTTTGCCCTTGTTTTGGACTCTAACTTATATGATTTGAATGAAACTAACCCGGACTGACGCTGTTTTCAGCAGAATTGCCATGATGTTGTTTTATGTGCAGAAAACAAAAGTTCTCGGAATGACCTGAAACTCCACGGAATATCTTACAATAAATAATAAAAAATCCTCGCCAAAGATGAAGACTAGGGGGGCCACACCCTTGCCATGAGGGTGGGGGCGCCCCCCTAGGGCGCGCCCCCTACCTCGTGGGCCCCTTGGAGACCTCCCGACTCCAACTCCAACTCTATATACATGCTTTCGGGGAGAAAAAAATAAGAGAGAAGATTTCATCGCGTTTTACGATACGGAGCCGCCGCCAAGCCCTAAAACCTCTCGGGAGGGTTGATCTGGAGTCCGTTCGGAGCTCCGGAGAGGGGGATTCATCGCCGTCGTCATCATCAACCATCCTCCATCACCAATTTAATGATGCTCACCGCCATGCATGAGTAATTCCATCATAGGCTTGCTGGACGGTGATGGGTTGGATGAGATTTATCATGTAATCGAGTTAGTCTCTGTGTTTCAGTGTCAAGTCTCTGTGTTTCAGTGTCATCCCTGGATCGGTAATGCTGACACACACAGTACTCGAAGGATTTATAACAGAGTAGCAATCACACACTTATTACATCGAATGTCTCAAGAGAGAACTTATTACAATAATACGGCTTAAGGCCATATAATGCGATAACAGCGCAAGACTTGGAAGATAAAGTGAGTCCATCAACTCCAACGGCATAGCTGAGCTGCACGGCAACGACCTAACGGACCTTACTCCTCGTCTGAAAAGTCTGCAACATAATACGTTGCAGCCCGAAAATGGGTCAGCACATGGAATATGCTAGCAAAGTAACACATTAGAGCAAGAACAGAATAATGCTATCACTACATGCATATTTGGCTGGTGGAAAGCTCTATGGTTACAGTTTTGCGAAAAGCCAATTTTTCCCTACAACAAAGGAATAGAGTTTAATTTAACTATCATGGTGGTTGAACAACATTGAGAAGGTTCCTCCAACTCAATCCCAATTAAAGTGATTAACAACCCAACAATATTAGTTAACATGATGAGATACTTGTGATAACCCAAGTACTAGATACTCAAAAATTGTCCATAACCGGGGACACGGCTAACCATGATTAGATTGTACACTCTGCAGAGGTTCGCGCACTTTTCCCCACAAGACTCGATCGCCTCCGTTGGATTTCTCGCACTGCCGGGTGTTTGAGAAACGGATGACCGAGACACAGTCTTTCAGAAACATTAGCTCTCTACTCCAGAGAGACCATACCAAACCTACATCCCACTACCTGCTGATCTGCCTCTTCAAGAAATTCACGTAACTTACTCAACTATGTTAGAGCCCATAATAGCTTGTGGCTGCACACGGAAGTTTCTAGCATGAATCATCTCAGTTCCCTTTGAGCCTGGGTGGCGGTCCATAGGAAGATCACACGGGTACTCCAGGATTTCCAAAAAATACAGGCAACACTGGGTACTCCAGGTGCCTCAATCCACCCAGTTGTTTGATTAAGTTGCCACCTTAAGTTGAACCGTTAATTTAACAAACTCACATCTATCATGGATTTCACTCAAACCCAAACCACGTCTACGAGCATAGCATAGCATAGTAATATAAGCAACGCGTAGAGTAACTCCCAAGGGTTTGAATGTAACAGGGCAACAGGTTCTACCTCATCAACTACTTCCCAAGCCACAAGTTAATGACATCCTAATCATGCAATGTTTGAGGATTGGAACTAATGCATGAAAACTGGATGATAAAGGGGTATGATCAAAGTGTTACTTGCCTTGCTAACGATCTGCGAAACCTAGGGACTCGTAGTAGCACGCTTCGCACTCCGGGTGTTCTATCACAAGCAAACAATAGCATACATAAGTAACAGGCAACGATGCACAAGCAAAACTCAAATAAAAGAGGGTTGACCAGAAGTTTCAACTTAAGAACTCCGGTTCGCAAAAAGAATCAAATCAAACGGAGCAACGAAACTCAAACGGCGAAAGAAAAAAAAGCCTCGTTTACTAATCTGAAACTAGGTCAAATTTTTCAGTAGCCAAAAACTTGTTTGAGTTGGTTAAACGGAAAGAGGGTTTCGGCACAAAACTCTAGGCGCTTGAATCGCCTGATTCCGACTAACGAGCGAAAAGATAACAGAAACTAAGATCGGATCAGAAATCGCGATCAGAAAAATCACGAAATAAATCCGATAAAAGAAAACTCACGAACAGACTAACAAACGAGCGTTCGTTAGCTGTAACTAACGGGCGAAAACCGTTCGTTAAAACGAATGTACGGACGAACGTCCGCTAACTAGAAGAACCGAGAAAAACCGGCGAATCCGAAAAAACGGATCTAGGGTTTTAAAAAAAACTGGCGGCGGAATCCGGGTGCTACCTCCGGCAAGGCGGGGCAGCGGCTCGGCGGCGGCTCGCAGGGCGGCGGCGCTCGGCGGCGGCGGCTCGCGGGGCAGCGGCGCTCGGCGGCGGCGGCTAGCGTGGGCGGCGGTGGCTGCGGCGGCGGGGCTGGCGGCAGTGGCGGTGTGGTGTTGGGGGCGGGGGTGGCGGCTTATATAAAGGGGGCGGGGCGGCGACTTGGAGGAGGGGGCAAGGCGCGGCGGAGGCGGAGTCCAACTCGGACTCCGGACCGAGTGGCGGCGGCGGGGCTGGCGCGGGCCTGGCTCGGCTGGGCCTTAGGCCCAATCGGGCGCGGAACTTTAAAAAAAAATAATAATTCCGCCGACAGAAAAAAATCCTAGAAAAATAAATAAAAATCTAAAAATGCCAAAACAAATTTTCACTGTCTAAATAAAATATTTAGAACAAGATGAACATTTTCTTCGCCCTAAAATGCAATTTTGAAAAACGTGCAATTTTTCTAATGCAAACAAAATTGCAATAAAAATCCAAATAAAAAAAATATTTGATTTTAATATTTTTCCTCCAATATTTCAATATCTTGGAGAAGTCATATTATCTCCTCTCATATATTTTAGTATGAAATATTTTTGGAGAGAAAATAATTAAAACCAAAAATCCTCGTTTCAAAATTTGATAAAAAAATCAAATTTGAAAACCGGGAAATCCCCAACTCTCTCCGAGGGTCCTTGAGTTGCTTAGGATTTTGAGGATCGCGAGACGATATGCGAATAAAATATGATATGCATGGATGACTATGTATAACATTCCAAATTGAAAATTTGGGATGTTACAAACCTACCCCCCTTAAGATGAATCTCGCCCTCGAGATTCGGGTTGGCTAGAAAATAGGTGTGGGTGGTCTTTGCGGAGATCATCCTCTCGTTCCCAAAGTCTGGTGCAACTGGTGCCAAAATTTTGAGGTAAACTGTGTTCCTCGATCTGATAAGATGGTCCTCGGAACTCCATGCAGACATACTATCCTGGACATATATATCTTGGCCAACTTTGCACTTGTATAGGTGGTTTTCACTTGGATGAAGTGAGCTACTTTGGTCAAGCGATCAACTACTACCCATATGGAATCATATCCCGCTTTGGTCCTGGGCAATCTGGTGATAAAGTCCATGCCCAGTTTATCCCACTTCCATTCGGGTATCGGCATCGGCTGTAACAGTCCTGCTGGCTTCTGATGCTCTGCCTTCACGCGCTGACATACATCACATACGGCTACATACTCGGCAATATCCTTCTTCATACCGGTCCACCAGAAACGTTCCTTCAAATCCAAATACATCTTGGTGTTTCCGGGGTGTATCGAGTATGGTGAGTCATGGGCCTCTTCAAGTATTAACTTCCTGATCTCCTGGTTATTGGGCACATAAACGCGGTCCTCAAACCACAAGGTATCATGCTCATCCTCACGAAAACCTTTGGCCTTTCCTTTGCCCATCTTCTCCTTTATCTCGGCAATCTCTTTGTCATCCTTCTGAGCTTCCCGAATTTTGCCCAGCAATGTCGACTAGACCTCCATTGTTGCAATAAATCCTCTAGGAACAATCTCCAATCGAAGTTCCATGATGTCCTCTGCTAATTCCTTCGGCAGTCCCTTGCTTTCAAGGATATTAGCATAACTCTTCCATCTCAAAGCGTTTTCTACGACATTGGCCTTTCCTGGATGATAGTGTAGCTTCAAGTCATAATCCTTTATAAGCTCCAACCATCTCCTCTGTCGAAGGTTCAGCTCCTTCTGGGTGAAAATGTACTTCAAACTCTTATGGTCCGTGTACACATCACAACGGTTTCCAATAAGGTAATGTCTCCAGGTCTTCAATGCATGCACTACTGCTGCTAACTCCAAATCATGCGTGGCATAGTTCAACTCATGAGGTTTTAGTTGCCGTGAGGCATACGAAACAACTCTCCCATCCTGCATAAGCACACATCCAAGTCCTAAGCGTGAGGCATCGCAGTACACTTGGAACTGCTTATGTATATCTGGCAGTGTTAGCACTGGCGCTGTAGTCAAACGTTTCTTCAACTCCTGGAAACTTGCCTCGCGATCTTCTGTCCATTTAAACTTAGTATCCTTTTTCAACAGTTCAGTCATTGGCTTTGCAATCTTGGAAAAATTCTCGATGAATCTCCGGTAGTATCCTGCGAGTCCAAGAAAACTGCGGATCTCGCTAACTGAGGTGGGTGCCAACCATTCAGTGACTGACTGAATTTTGCTGGGGTCTACTGCTATACCTTCTCCCTATATAACATGTCCAAGGAACCCGACTTCCTTCAACCAAAACTCGCATTTGCTAAACTTAGCATACAACTAGTGTTCCCTGAGTTTCTCGAGAACTAAGCGCAAATGCTCCTTGTGCTCCTCCTCGTTCTTTGAGTATACCATAATATCATCAATAAACACCACAACAAACTTGTCCAAATACTCCATGAACACCTTGTTCATCATGCTCATGAAATAGGAAGGGGCGTTAGTCAGTCCAAATGACATGACCGTGTACTCGTATAATCCATATCGTGTTGTGAACGCTGTCTTTGGTATATCCTTCTCTCGTATCTTCAACTGATGATACCCCGATCACAAATCGATCTTCGAAAACACTTTAGCTCCTTGCAAGTGATCAAACAGATCGTTGATCATCGGCAGTGGGTACTTGTTCTTAATAGTCACTTCATTTAATGCTCGATGATCAACTACCATCCTCAGGGATTTATCCTTCTTCTCAACCAAAAGTACTAGGGCTCCCCAAGGTGATGAACTTCTTTGGATGTATCCCTTCTCCAATAACTCCTTGATCTGTTTCTTAATTTCTTCCAGATCATTTGCGGGCATCCGATAGGGTCTCTTGGATATTGGTCCTGTACCTGGAAATAGCTCTATCAAAAACTCAATGTCTCTATCCGGTGGCATGCCTGGTAACTCCTCTGGAAAAACATCTGGGTAATCCTTCACTACAGGCACTTCCTCCTGAACAACTCCCGTAAGGGCATTCACTTGACTCCTCCTAGGCACATGCCTAGATACATACTTAATCCTTTTTCCTTCCGGGGTGGTGAGATAAATTGACTTACTAGCACAGTCAATGCTTTCCTCCAAATTTTGACATCCAGTCCATACCCAATATCACATCCAATCCTTGTGACTCCAAGATAATTAGGTCGGACGAAAAAACATGTGTACCAACGGTTAAAGGTATCTGGTCACACCATCGGCTAGCCATAAACTCTGCTCCGGGTGAACTCACTAAGAGAGGGGTCCTAAGGGTTTGGGTTGGTAGTTTAAACTTATCCACGAATCCCCTTGATATGTATGAATGCGATGCACCAGTATCGAAAAGAACAAGAGCGGTAGATGACTTAACCAAAAACTTACCTATTACCGCGTCCGACTGCTCTTCAACCTCCTCCACATTAACGTGGTTCACTTGGCCTTTGTTGAATGGATTTGGCTTCTTCCCAGCGCTCCCATTTCCATTTCCATTCTTTCCTTCAGGGCACTCTGTGGCGTAGTGTCCAGTCTTCCCGCACTTGACACATGTAACATGACTTAAGTCCCTTTTGGCGGGTGTGGCTGGGTTGGGGCGGTTATGATTATTGTTGGTTCCGTTCCCATTCCCATTCTTAGAACCATTGTGGTTATGTGATCCTCCTCCAGTGTGGTTGTGACCTCCATGGTTATGAGCAAGTCCTCCCGGGTTCGGGGTTAGGCGAGGTTTCTGCTGAGCTCCTGAGTTATACTTCCCTTGTCCATACTTCCTCTTGCGGCTCTCAATCTGCTGCTGCTTCCCTTCAATCATAAGAGCCTTATCTACCAACTCCTGGTAGTTGTTGAAGGTTGCTACCATCAACTATATGCTCATCTCATCATTCAGCCCTTCCATAAACTTCTCCTGCTTCGCGGCATCTGTGGCCACATCATTAGGGGCATAGCGAGATAACTTGCTAAACTTGTCCACGTACTGAGCCACAGTACGGTTCCCCTGGCGTAAGTTGCGGAACTCCCGCTTCTTCATTTGCATAGCTCCAGTGGAGACATGGGCTGTGCGGAAAGCTTGCTGAAACTAGTCCCAAGTGACATTGGCTATAGGAAAAGTGGCTGTGTAATTCTCCCACCATGAGGCTGCTGGTCCATCCAATTGATGTACGGCAAAGCGCACTCTCTCGGCATATGTGCAACCTGCGGTGGTCAACTCCCTTCCAATATGGCGTAGCCAATCGTCCGCAACTATGGGCTCGGTGCTACTGGAAAACACCGGTGGTTGTAACCTTAGAAAACGGGCTAGGTTGTCCACGGGCGGCGGGTTGTTGTTGTTATTGCCCTGGTTCTGAACTAGCAATTGCATCAAAGTATTCTGCTGCTGGATCAACTGGGTGAGCTCCGGTGGGAAAGCAAAACCGGTGTCACGTCTCGGAGGCATCTGAGGGGTTTATATGGAAGAGATTTAGAATAGAAAAGAGGCTAATGAGAAAACACTACCCATATGCACATGAGACAAACACAATCATTTCACTCAATCAATCAAGCAAGGGCATACAAACGATCTAGAACTATCGCACAAGTGCTCAACTACTACTAAATACATGGGGGAATATTAGTGATTTATGGTAGTCATCTAGAAATTTTGATCAGTGGAAGACTCCATGATGTCTGCTCCAGCTTAGTCTTCAAAGTCATCATCACTAGGATCGGAATCGGTGTCGTCGATGATGATGTAGTCCTCGGGGCGTATCTCCTTGGGTTCTTCTTCTTCTTCTTTTATTGGTGCTGGTCCTCCCATGAATACTCCGATCTTCTTGACTAAGTCGTCATTCTTCTCCAGTAGTGTCTTGATTTCCTCCTCATATCCATCGCGTGTAAACTTGAGTTCTTCCTCCAGCTCAATGATCCTAGTCTTCGCCTTATTCAAGTCCATCATGTCCGCGCACATATGGTTTTCCTGATGTCAGATGGGCTGGTTTAACTCCTGGATGAAAGCTGCAATGGATCTATCCTTCCTGGTGCTGATTACTTCCCATTGCTCGTTTCGGCGCCCACATATTTGGTAAATAGTGTCCTTAAGCTCCCTGTTGTAAACTTCTCCAATGCATCCCATGGTAATGTGGGCTGCCATGCTCTTGCCTAGACTCCAGGTGGGTGCTTCGAAAAAAACTCTATGGGTTTAGAAGTTGGCGAGAACGTCCTTCCTGGAACTTGTACTTGAATCATCCAGCATTCCTCTTCAGGTAAAGTGGCATTGTACGTCCCGGTGAATCTTGGTATTCCAATGTTCAAGTACCTAGTGACTTCCTTCAAGTGGCGTCCAAAAGGTGTGTCTTCATCCGGTTGTGCAAACTTGTTCTTCATCTCCGTCATCCTAAAGAGTAGAAAAATGGAGAGGAGTCGGAAATGAGAAGAGAAGGGTGACCTAGGGTTTTTCTTAGTGGTCGTGTCCTACACTCAGCGTGTGCTCTGATACCATCTTGTAGCGACCCGACCTCAGATGGTCAAGTCTCTGTGCTTCAGTGTCATCCCTGGATCGGTAATGCTGACACACACAGTACTCGAAGGATTTATAACAGAGTAGCAATCACACACTTATTACATCGAATGTCTCAAGAGAGAACTTATTACAATAATATAGCTTAAGGCCATATAATGCGATAACAACGGAAGGCTTGGAAGATAAAGTGAGTCCATCAACTCCAACGGCATAGCTGAGCTACACGACAACGACCTAACGAACCTTACTCCTCGTCCGAAAAGTCTGCAACATAATACGTTGCATCACGAAAACGGGTCAGCACATGGAATATGCTGGCAAAGTAACACAGTAGAGCAAGAACAGAATAATGCTATCACTACATGCCTATTTGGCTGGTGGAAAGCTCTATGGTTACAGTTTTGCGAAAAGCCAATTTTTCCCTACAACAAAGGAATAGATTTTAATTTAACCATCATGGTGGTTGAACAACATTGAGAAGGTTCCTCCAACTCAATCCCAATTAAAGTGATTAACAACCCAACAATATTAGTTAACATGATGAGATACTTGTGATAACCCAAGTACTAGATACTCAAAAATTGTCCATAACCGGGGACACGGCTAACCATGACTAGATTGTACACTCTGCAGAGGTTTGCGCACTTTTCCCCACAAGACTCGATCGCCTCCGTTGGATTTCTCGCACTGCCGGGTGTTTGAGAAACGGATGACCGAGACACAGTCTTTCAGAAACATTAGCTCTCTACTCCGGACAGACCATACCAAACCTACATCCCACTACCTGCTGATCTGCCTCTTCAAGAACTTCACGTAACTTACTCAACTATGCTAGAGCCCATAATAGCTTGTGGCTGCACACGGAAGTTTCTAGCATGAATCATCTCAGTTCCCTTTGAGCCTGGGTGGCGGTCCATAGGAAGATCGTACGGGTACTCCGGGATTTCCAAAAAATATAGGCAACACTGGGTACTCCAGGTGCCTCAATCCACCCAGTTGTTTGATTAAGTTGCCACCTTAAGTTGAACCGTTAATTTAACAAACTCACATCTATCATGGATTTCACTCAAACCCAAACCACGTCTATGAGCATAGCATAGCATAGTAATATAAGCAACGCGTAGAGTAACTCCCAAGGGTTTGAATGTAACAGGGCAACAGGTTCTACCTCATCAACTACTTCCCAAACCACAAGTTAATGACATCCTAATCATGAAATGTTTGAGGATTGGAACTAATGCATGAAAAATGGGTGATAAAGGGGTATGATCAAAGTGTTAGTTGCCTAGCTAACGATCTGCGAAACCTAGGGACTCGTAGTAGCACGCTTCGCACTCCGGGTGTTCTATCGCAAGCAAACAATAGCATACATAAGTAACAAGCAACGATGCACAATCAAAACTCAAATAAAAGAGGGTTGACCAGAAGTTTCAACTTAAGAACTCCGGTTCGCAAAAAGAATCAAATCAAACGGAGTAACGAAACTCAAACGGCGAAAGAAAAAAAAGCTTTATTTACTAATCTGAAACTAGGTCAAATTTTTCAGTAACAAAAACTTGTTTGAGTTGGTTAAACGGAAAGAGGGTTTCGGGACGAAACTCTAGGCGCTTGAATCGCCTGATTCCGACTAACGAGCGAAAAGATAAACAGAAACTAAGATCGGATCAGAAATCGCGATCAGAAAAAATCACGGAATAAATCCGATAAAAGAAAACTCACGAATAGACTAACGAACGAGCGTTCGTTAGCTGTAACTAACGGGCGAAAACCGTTCATTAAAACGAACGTACAGACGAACGTCCGCTAACTAGAAGAACCGAGAAAAACCAGCGAATCCCAAAAAAACGGATCTAGGGTTTAAAATAACCAGAACGGATTTTAGAAAAAAAACCGGCGGCGGAAACCGGGTGCTACCTCCGGCGAGGGGGCTCCGGCGAGGCGGGGCAGCGGCTCGCGGGGCGGTGGTGCTCGGCGGCGGCGGCGCGGGGCTGCGGCGGCGGCAAGCGGCGGTGGCGGCGGCGGTGTGGTGTTGGGGGCGGGGGTGGCGGCGTATAGAAAGGGGACAGGGCGGCGACTTGGAGGAGGGGGCAAGGCGCGGCGGAGGCAGAGTCCAACTCGGACTCCGGTCCGAGTGGCGGCGGCGGTGGCGCGCGCGCAGGAGGCGGCGGCGGCGGGGCTGGCGCGGGCCTGGCTCGGCTGGGCCTTAGGCCGAGTCGGGCGCGGGAAATAAAAAAAAAATAATTCCACCGACAAAAAAAAATCCTAGAAAAATAAATAAAAATCTAAAAATGCCAAAACAAATTTTCACCGTCTAAATAAAATATTTAGAACAAGATGAACATTTTCTTGGCCCTAAAATGCAATTTTGAAAAACGTGCAATTTTTCTAATGCAAACAAAATTGCAATAAAAATCCAAATAAAACAAATATTTGATTTTAATATTTTTCCTCCAATATTTCAATATCTTGGAGAAGTCATATTATCTCCTCTCGTATATTTTAGTATGAAATATTTTTGGAGATAAAATAATTAAAACCAAAAATCCTCGTTTCAAAATTTGATAAAAAAATCAAATTTGAAAACCGGGAAATCCCCAACTCTCTCCGAGGGTCCTTGAGTTGCTTAGGATTTTGAGGATCGCGAGACAATATGCGAATAAAATATGATATGCATGGATGACTATGTATAACATTCCAAATTGAAAATTTGGGATGTTATATGTCGAATCAATAAATTTGGGTTGAATACTCTACCCTTGAAAGCTATTGCGATCCCCTATACTTGTGGGTCATCAAGACTAATTTCTGGCGCCGTTGCCAGGGAGCATAGCTCTATTCTTTGAGTCACTTGGGATTTATATCTGCCGGACACTATGAAGAATTTGAAAGACGCTAAGACAACAATTTATCCCTCAACTACGAGGGGAGGTAAGGAACTGCCATCTAGCTCTGCACTTGATTCACCTTCTGTTACGAGTAAGCTTGCGACACCTAAACCTACTTCTGCTATACGTTCTGATATGTCACATGTTATTGATGATGCTACTTCTGCTATACATGATACTTATGATGAAACTACTTCTCTGCTTGATACTACTGTGCCACTTGGTGATTTTCTCGAGGAACGACTTGCTAGGGCTAGAGAGATTGAAAATATTGAATCTGATTATGATGATGAAGAATCACTTGTTATTCCTAAGGGTTATTTATTTGATCAAGAAGCTTCTTTAGCTATTTTAGCTTGCAAAGATAGACATGAACTCAAAAGGTTATTAGCTAAATGAAATAAGCAATCTCTAAATGCCAGGATGAGACCTGACCCTGCTTTTGCTACTTCACCTATCTGTGTTACTGATAATGATTATGAATTCTTTGTTGATCCTGATATAATTACTTTAGTTGAATCTGATCCTTTTCATGGCTATGAATCTGAAACTGTTGTGGCACATCTTACTAAATTAAATGATATAGCCACCCTGTTCACTAATGATGAGAGATCTTGCTACTTTTATATCCTTAAAATATTTCCGTTCTCATTAAAGGGTGATGCTAAAATATGGTTTAATTCTCTTGATCCTGGTTGTGTGCGTAGTCCCCAGGATATGATCTATTACTCCTCTGCTAAATATTTCCCTGCTCATAAGAAACAAGCTACTTTAAAGGAAATATACAACTTTGTGCAAATTAAAGAAGAGAGTCTCCCACAAGCTTGGGGGAGGCTTCTCAAGTTACTTAATGCTTTGCCTGATCATCCTCTTAAGAAAAATGAAATACTTGATATCTTTTATAATGGACTAACCGATGCTTCCAGAGATTACCTGGATAGTTGTGTTGGTTCTCTTTTCAGGGAAAGAACACCGGATGAAGCCGAAATCTTATTGAATAATATGTTGACAAATGAAAATAATTGGGCACCTCCTGAGCCAGCTCCTGCTCCAATTAATGATCCTATTCCTAAACCAACTCCGAAGAAGAGAGGTGTTCTATTTCTCAGTCCCGAAGATATGCAAGAGGCAAAGAAATCTATGAAAGAAAAAGGTATTAAAGCTGCAGATGTTAAGAATTTACCTCCTATTGAAGAAATACATGGTCTTAATTTACCGCCTGCCGAAGAAACATATGATCTTGATCCTTTACTTATTGAAGAACCTCCAGACCTCGATAACCCGACACAGGTAGTAAAGGTAAATCCTCTCTATAGATATGATAAAGCTGTAATCCCATTTACTAAAATTGCTAGCCCATGCTTAGATGAGTTTGATAAATTTATGGCTAAGCAAGAAGACTTTAATGCTTATTTTGGTACACAATTAAAATACAATTCAAATATGCTTGGACACTTGGGTGATTATATGGCTAATGTCAAAGGTGAACTTAAACTTATTAGTAAACATGCTTCCATGGTTACTACTCAAGTAGAACAAGTACTTAAAGCTCAAAAGGAATTGCTCAATGAGATGAATAGTAAGAAAAATGATTATGCTGTTAAAGTGGCTACTAGAACTGGTAGAATGACTCAGGAACCTTTGTATCCTGAAGGCCACCCTAAGAGAATTGAGCAAGATTCTCAGAGAAATAATATTGATGCACCTAGTTCTTCTAAAAAGAAGAAAAAGAAAAATGATAGAACTGTGCAAACTTCTAGTGAACCTATTGCTGAACCACTTGATAATCCAAATGGTATATCTATGTCTGATGCCGAAACACAATCTGGCAATGAACATGAACCTAATCAAAATGATAATGATGATGTTCATAATGATGCTCAACCTAGTAATGATAATGACGTAGAAATTGAACCTGCTGTTGATTTTGATAACCCACAATCAAAGAATCAACGTTATGATAAGAAAGACTTTGTTGCTAGGAAACATGGTAAAGAAAGAGAGCCTTGGGTTCACAAACCCATGCCTTTTCCTCCCAAACCATCCAAGAAAAAGGATGATGAGGATTTTGAGTGCTTTGCTGAAATGATTAGACCTATCTTTTTGCATATGCGATTGACTGATATGCTCAAAATGAATCCTTATGCTAAGTACATGAAAGATATTGTTACAAATAAAAGAAAGATACCAGAAGCTGAAATTTCCACCATGCTTGCTAATTATACTTTTAAGGGTGGAATACCAAAGAAACTTGGAGATCCAGGAGTACCTACTATACCATGCTCCATTAAAAGAAACTATGTTAAAACTGCTTTATGTGATCTTGGAGCCGGTGTTAGTGTTATGCCTCTCTCTTTATATCGTAGACTTGATTTGAATAAGTTGACACCTACTGAAATATCTTTGCAAATGGCTGATAAATCAACTGCTATACCTGTCGGTATTTGTGAGGATGTGCTTGTTGTAGTTGCAAACGTTACTATTTTAATGGACTTCGTTATTCTTGATATTCCCGAGGACGATAGTATGTCTATTATTCTTGGAAGACCTTTTCTTAATACTGTAGGGGCTGTCATTGATTGCAACAAAGGCAATGTCACTTTTCATGTTAATGGTAATGGGCATACGGTACACTTTCCGAGGAAACAACCTCAAGTTCATAGTATCAATTCTATCAGAAAAATTCCATCGATTATATTTGGAGGTTTTGAATTTCCTCTTCCTACTATCAAGAAGAAATATGATATACTTATTATTGGGGATGTGCATATCCCCGTTGAGGTAACCTAGTGTTATTCGAAATTTCTCCGGTTTCATGTTAATTGTAATGAGTTTGTTAACACGACTTGATCAACCTTATTAGTGGATTCCTTTTGATGAGCATGAGATGGATGAAACTAGAAGCACAACCTTCTGTACCCTCTCTATACTTTCTGTTATTTAGTTGAAATAAAGTAAAAATACATAATTTTTTGTCTGTTATCTGATTATCCGCGCAATATAAAAATACCTCGAAAATAAAAGTTCTCCAAATGCCCTGAAAATTAAATATGATTTTTTCTAGAATATTTGAGGATTTATGGAACAAAGAACACACCAGGGGGGCCAACCACCTTGCCACGAGGGTGGAGGGCGCGCCCCCTGCCTCGTGGGCCCATGGTGGCCCTCCTCCACTTATTCCTGCACCCATCCTCTTCTTCTTTCTCCCACAAACACGAAAAACCAACTCAAGCACGAGTTCCACCCCTCTTTGCTGCCATTTTCGATCTCCTTGCTCAAAGCACCTCTCACAAAACTACTTGGGGAGATTGTTCCTTGGTATGTGACTCCTCCATTGGTCCAATTAGTTTTTGTTCTAGTGCTTTATTCATTGCAAATTTTTGCTGCTTAGGTGACCCTGTTCTTGAGCTTGCATGTCAAATTTATATGGTCAAAAGTAGTTTTGATGCATGATATAGGCCCTAGGCACTTGTAGGAGTAGTTGCTATCAATATTATTGAGTTTGGTTTACTTTTATTTTGAAGTTACTAAAAATTTCAGAATTTTTCAGAAAATGATGAGGAGATTATTGAGGGGCTCATCGAGCCAAAGCTCGAAGGAAAAGGCACCGAAGCCTAAGTATAATTTGTCGCGCACCGCGGAGGTTCGGGCGTGTGAATGGCCTTCCGAGGATTTCTTGAGAGCAGCCGGGATATATGAAGATTTCCTTGAATTGGCTCATAATGCAGGCCTCACCGCTTTCGTCCACTTCCAATGCGATCAGTATCTCTTACTCACAAATACCTTTGTGCAAAACTTTCATTTTCATTCTAGGAACTCACCACCTACGGTGGAGTTTCATTTATATGATGAGCATAAGGAGATGTCACTTTATGATTTCTGTCAGATTTGTTTAGTCCCTTTTGGGGATAAGACAGAAGAACCACATCATGATGATGTGGAGGGGTTTATTGATACTATCACTATAGGAGAAACTAGAATGGTTTCCGATGCACAAATCACTAGCATACATTTTCCTGTTTTACGTTACTTTGCATTATTTGCTAGTCGTTGCTTAATTGGACGCGGAAACCGTGGAAACCTTATAGTATCCCTGATATAATTATTCTGCTCCATGGTTTATACAGTGATAACACATTTAATATGGGTGGTATTATTGCTAAACGGTTAAGTATAAACCGTACAAAGGGCCCCATCTTTGGAGGCATCTATGCTACACGCCTAGCTGCACATTTTAACATACCTATTAGGCATGCTAAGAAGGAAGAAAAAGTGTTGGCTCGTGTTTATCTAGATTATAAAAGTATGGTGGCACATGATTTTATTATTAAGAATAGGGCAGGAGAGCTTAAATATCAATTGTTCTTTAATAAACATCATCTTGAGACTATTACCTTGCCTGCTCCTTCTTTGTTTGATTTGACTGTAGGCACGTACCTTGTTCCGTTGACGGCTATCCACGCCTACCGGAACCCTGCACCAGCCGAGGAGCCAGAACCGGAACCACAATTTGATCCTTCACGACAGTCTAACTATCAGTGGGATCCGGAGATGATTGCTAGCCAGTGGCAATCGGAGCCTTCTTCTTCCTCATCGCAGTACGACCCCAACTATTATTTTGGATATCAGCCAGGCCAGCCGTGGCCATAGACCAACTTAGGCCAAAAGCCTAAGCTTGGGGGAGTACGCATTTCTCATCAACATTATATTTATGTTCACACACACTCATTGCTAGATGTCGGTGTTCATATACTTTCACTGTATCATCCATGCTAGTTTATTTCCTTTTATGCTTTCTTCTTGTGTGTTTAATAAACCTTAAGAAAAAACAAAAAAATAGTTGTAACTTTTAATCAGTTTAAATTCCATGCTTGTAGTAGTAATTAAAAATAAAACCCAAAAAGATTTCCTGTTCTTCTTTTGCTTGTTGGGAGCTTTCCCGTGTAAATAGTTTTATTTCTTTTCTTTCTTTGGGGGTCAGTAGGAGAGGACCATGATTAAATTGTTGAAGTGGCTCTTATATGCTTTATTGTTGATTTAACCAAGAGCCCATATTGCTTTGTCTTCTCCTGTTTATTGAATGCTCGCAGATTCCAGCTTAGTCCAATGCACGTGCACTCTTATTATTATTCACATCGTTCGGTCGTGCAAGTGAAAGGCAATTATGATGATATATGATGGACTAACTGAGATGAGGAAAGCTGGTACGAACTCGACCTCTTTTGTTTTTGTAAATATGATGAGTTCATAGTTCTTGATTCAGCTTGTCATGAATAAACATGTTCGCAATGACAATTAGAGATCATAGTTGCTTGTGCCATGCTTGATTAGCTATGAGTTATAATGGTTTACCTTGCGTGCCAACATGCTATTAAAATGGTTATGATGTGGTATGATAGGGTGGTATCCTCCTCTGAATGATTTAAGTGACTTGACTTGGCACATGTTCACGCATGTAGTTGAAACAAATCAACATAGCCTTCACGATATTTATGTTCATGGTGGATTATATCCTACTCATGCTTGCACCCAATGTTTATTAATTTTAATGCATGTACATGGCTGTTGTCACTCTCTAGTTGGCCGCTTCCCAGTTGAGGGAGTCCTGGATTAGGGGGTGTCCGGGTAGCCGGACTATACCTTCAGCCGGACTCCAGGACTATGAAGATACGAGATTGAAGACTCCATCCCGTGTCCGGATGGGACTTTCCTTGGTGTGGAAGGCAAGCTTGGCGATGCGGATATTCAAGATCTCCTACCATTGTAACCGACTTTGTGTAACCCTAACCCTCTCCGGTGTCTATATAAACCGGAGGGTTTTAGTCCATAGGACAACTTCATCATACAACAATCATACCCTAGGCTAGCTTTTAGGGTTTAGCCTCCTTGATCTTGTGGTAGATCTACTCTTGTACTATCCATATCATCAATATTAATCGAGCAGGACATAGGGTTTTACCTCCATCAAGAGGGCCCGAACCTGGGTAAAAATTGTGTCCCTTGTCTCCTATTACCATCCGGCCTAGACGCACAGTTCGGGACCCCCTACCCG
The DNA here is from genome assembly GCF_056163025.1 of Triticum urartu. Lineage (NCBI taxonomy): Eukaryota > Viridiplantae > Streptophyta > Magnoliopsida > Poales > Poaceae > Triticum > Triticum urartu. The sequence goes on along the minus strand of NC_141878.1, from coordinate 80,649,098 downwards.
AGATCCGCCGGTTTTGACACCGACATTGGTGCTTTCATTGAGAGTTCCTCTGTGTCGTCGCAATCAGGAAGGATGCCTCTTCCCGTCTTTAAAGACGGCGCCGTTACTAAGGGAGCCTTGGCTGTCGGCCAAACTCTCTGGCTAGGCGGTTTTCTCATGACCGCCTGTCCGGCCGTTGCGCCGACGGTGACCTCTCGGGTCATCAAAAGCAATCTTCACATCATCTCGGAACTCGTCGAGCAGTTAGATCCAATGGAGCTCTCTTCCGTAAACGAGCTCTTGGATCGCATCGCCGCCTTGGGGGTCACTACGGATTATGACCAGGTTGGGCTTAAACCCGATCTAAGAGAAATTAATTCTCCCCAAGTCACCCATCACGTTGCCGTAGTAGAGGCACAGTGCGGCGACTCTTCATCTATCTTAAGGACTAGCTACATCCGGATTCCAGATCCCTCCAAGCCGGATACCCGCAGAGGGGAGGGTGTAACTCAAGACCTGAACTTAGAATCAGGCAACGGGCTAGATTCACTGGACAACATCTAAGAATCCAAACCTCAGAGTTCGGAAACTCCTTGGCCTCTGAGTCTTAGATTGGGTGAAGTTCCAGATTTAATTCCACCCACCCGCCCGAACATAAGCGATCTATCCCAAATCAGGCAAAAGCCCGAAGAAACAATACATCATTACTAGGCAAGGTTCCTCCTGGTTATGAACAGGATAAAGGGCTGCCGCGAGGAAAACGCAATCTCAATCTTCTGCAATAATTTCACGGACAAGGGAATCCTCAACGCCATAGGTCGTCGTGATCTTACACGCTTCGCTGACTTGGCGTCCATAGTACAAAAGTACTGTGCGATGGAAAGCGCCCGGAAAACCGAAACTAAATTTTGGGACAATCCGGCCCTGAATAGAAACCTCGTCCGAAACAAAAGGGTGCATCATCATCAGACACCCGGGTTAAAAACCAAAAACCAAAACCCTCTACAGGGCTTGGAACCGTACTGGAGGGATGGCTTAATGGACCCTGTAAAATTCATAGTACAGAGGATGCCACTCCAACTCATAGCCTTAGAGCATGTTGGATACTCCGGCAGGTGGCCAAAAGGGGCGAAGATCTCCTAATTTCGGAGGCCACAGAAAGCCACCTCAGGGACTCCAGTACAGTCTTAACAGTCTTCGAGACTTTCGCATCAAATAAAATGCGAAAAAGAACACTTCGCAGCTTCGCCGAAGTCTATCAAGTAGCAACAATAAACCCATGGAGTGACACGGCTATTACCTTTAATGCCAGCGATGAACCTAAATTCCAAACAGCTCGAGCACCAGCCGCATTGGTACTCAGTCCTATAGTGGACGGCTTTCGCCTCACCAAGGTACTCATGGATGGAGGCAGCGGATTGAACCTCATTTATGAGGAAACCCTTCAAAAAATGGAAATAGACTGGAACCGCATTGAGCGAAGCAGCACAACCTTCAGAGGAATAATCCGCAGTCGGGAAGCACGCTGTACAGGAAAAATCACACTAGATATGGTGTTCGGCACGCCGGATAATTATAGGTCCGAAGAGGTCACATTCCAAGTGGCCCCGTTCAGCAGCGGATACCACACTTTGCTAGGGCGGGAAGCGTTTACAATCTTCCAAGCAATACCCCATTACGGGTACATGAAGCTCAAGATGTCCGGGCCGAACGGAATCATCACTCTCGCTAGTGATCCGGACATAGCACTCCGCGCCGAAAACAAGACAGCCGCACTAGCCCTTGAGGCACTGTCCGAAGCCCTAGCGGCTGAGGAACTGACTACGCTGCGCTCCACGGTAAACAAGGACGATGTGATACTCGACAAAAGATCCAAGTCCACCTCCTTTAAACCAGCGGATGAAATAGTCAAATTCCAGGTCCATCCAACGGACCCCAATAAAACAGCTTCCATCGGGGCACAATTAAACCCCGATGTAGACGCCGCACTGCGAGAATTCCTACGGGAGAACTGGGACATTTTTGCATGGCACCCTTCGGACATGCCAGGAATCCCACGCAGGCTGGCCGAACACAGCTTAAATATCCTAAAAGGATTCAAACCTGTCAAACAAGCCCTTCGGCGTTTCTCTGAACCCAAGAGAAGGGCAAAGGGAGAGGGGCTAGCCAAACTATTGGAGGCCGGATTCATCAGAGATGTAAAACATCCGGACTGGCTAGCAAACTTGGTGATGGTTCCAAAGAAGGACAAATCCTGGCGCCTGTGCGTTGACTTCAAAGACCTCAATAAGGCCTGCCCAAAGGATCCCTTCCCCCTCCCCCGCATCGATCAAATTATCGACGCCACTGCAGGACATGATTCGCTGTGCTTCCTCGATGCATACTCCGGTTACCATCAAATCAAGATGGCCGAGTTATACCAAGCCACAACGGCATTCATCACCCCATACGGCCCATTCTGCTTCAACACAATGCCTTTCGGGCTCAAAAACGCCGGCGCAACATATCAGCGCATGATTCAGACATGTCTGGCAAACCAGATCGGCAAAATAGTAGAGGCATACGTGGATGATGTGGTCGTAAAAACAAGACATGTCGAATCTCTAGTAGATGACTTGAGGCTTACATTTGACAACCTCCAAGCATATGACATCAAGCTAAATCCGGAAAAATGCGTTTTCGGCGTTCCAGCCGGAAAGCTCTTGGGCTTCATTGTATCCGGTAGGGGAATCGAAGCAAATCTAGCCAAGATCCGAGCTTTGTCATAATTGGATATCCCAAAGGACCTCAAACAAATACAAAAATTAACCGGATGTGTGGCGGCTCTAAGCCGCTTTATCTCCCGGTTGGGAGAAAAGGCGCTACCCCTCTAACGCCTCCTTCGGCGCACTGAACACTTCGAGTGGACGGACGCCGCCACGGCCGGACTCGAGGAAATAAAAGCCATATTGGCAAAAAACCCCATCCTGGCCGCGCCAAACATCGGCGAACCAATGCTATTGTACATTGCAGCAACCCATCAAGTTGTCAGCACAGTACTCGTCGTCGAGCGGAAAACGGACGGACACAAATTTCCCCTTCAAAAGCCGGTTTACTATGTGTCCACTGTCCTCACCCCATGCAAATCACGGTACCCACATTATCAAAAGATTGCATATGCGGTGTTCATGGCATCCCGGAAGCTACGACACTACTTTCAAGAGTGTTCAATCACAGTAGCATCGGAAGTACCACTCAATGATATTATAAACAACCGTGACGCAACGGGCCGGATTGCAAAATGGGCCATCGAGCTCCTCCCGTTCGACATAACTTATAGGCCACGGCGAGCTATCAAGTCGCAAGTTTTGGCCGACTTCGTCGCAGAATGGACGGAGGCCGAACTCCCTAAAGAGGACGGCACATATTCAAACTGGATCATGCACTTTGACGGTTCCAAAATGTTGGCCGGACTAGGGGCCGGCGTTGTTTTGACATCCCCCACAGGAGACACAGTTCAATATGTACTCCAGATTATGTACACGGACTCCAACAATGCAGCCGAATATGAGGCCCTTTTACATGGTCTCCGGATGGCAGTATCCATGGGCATTCAACGCCTAGAGGTGCGCGGGGATTCGAACCTTGCGATATCCCAAATAAATGGAGACTTCGATGCCAAGGATCCAAAAATGGCAGCTTACCACAACGCCGTCCTCAAAATGTCAGCTCGGTTTGAAGGGCTCGAATTTCACCATATAGCCCGAGAAAACAATCAGGCGGCAGACGTCCTGGCACGCATCGGCGCAAAATGCGATGCGGTCCCCCCAACATCTTCTTGGAAAGGCTGTTCAAGCCATCCATAGTATGGGAAGGGGAACATGGCAATATTAGTCCGGACCCAACCGCACTGTCCGATGCCGAACAAACTGACATAATCGGAGGCTCTGCCAATGAAATAACAATTCAGCCCACGTACTAATGGCCGTTATCGCCCTGTGGACAGAACCATTCCTAGCCTACCTTACTAGGCAGGAACTCCCAAAGGACCAAAACGAGGCACGCTGTATAGTGCGGCGATCTAAAGCCTATAAAGTCCATGAGGGAGAACTTTACAAGAAAAGCACTACCGGAGTCCTTCAAAGGTGCATCTCCGAAGAGGAAGGGCGGAACCTGCTGGCTGAAATTCATGCCGGACTCGGTGGCCATCACGCCGCAGCCCGGTCCCTTGTAAGCAAGGCTTTCCGTACAGGCTTTTATTGGCCGACGGCCCGGGCGGACGCTCAGGACTTGGTCCATAAATGCGTCGGTTGCCAGCTTTTTGCAAACCAAAGCCATATGCCACCCACCACCCTCCAAACTATCCCCATCACTTGGCCTTTCGCGGTCTGGGGGCTTGACATGGTGGGACCCCTTAAAGGCAGAACCCACAAGAAAAAATACTTACTGGTCATGGTGGATAAGTTCACCAAATGGATAGAAGCCAAGCCCGTTAAGACGGCCGAATCCGGACCTGTGATAGACTTTATATCCGGGGTCGTACACCGTTATGGCGTCCCCCATAGCATCATCACCAATAACGGCATGAACTTTACGGCCGATGAGGTAAAACTCTAGTGCAAAAACATGGGCATCAAGCTCGATTATGCTTCCGTCTATCACCCACAAACTAACGGTCAGGTCGAACGTGCAAATGGTCTCATCATGAGCGACATCAAACCCAGATTAGTGCGGTCCCTCAAGGAATCTAACACGCACTGGGTAGAGGAGCTCGACTCCATACTCTGGGGGCTGCGGACCACGCCGAACTGCACCACCGGATACACACCATTTTTTATGGTGTACGGCGCAGAGGCAGTCTTGCCCTGTGACATAATTCATGACTCACCTCGAGTGCGCATGTACGAAGAAAGGGAGGCCGCTCGATCGGCAGGACAGTTTGGACGCCTTAGAGGAGGAGCGCGACATGGCAAAAGCCCGTTCCGCATTCTATCAACAGCAGGCTCGAAGATATCAAAGCAGAGAAGTGCGGGCCAAAAGCTACAACGTTGGCAAATTAGTTCTACGCCTGCCGGACAAGAAAAAGGACAAGCTGAAGCCCAAGTGGGAAGGTCCCTTCATAATCGACCAAGTCCTAATTGGTGGAGCATACCGCCTGCGAGATGCGTCGGATAACCGACTCGAGCCGAACCCATGGAACGCAGCCCGTCTCCGAAGATTCTATGCCTAGCGCCGGACTCTGTGTTTGTCTCCTTCCTCTGTCCATTTTTTCATTTTCTGTCTTACATTTCTCTCCTTCCCCTCTTCTCTTTTATAGACCTTAAAGGCTCCTCAAGTGAAGTGCTACTCGCACTCATTAAACCTGGGGGCTTCTTTAACAGAAGCTTATTTATACGGGCTTCACGCCCACCACATGTGTCAAACTTCCGCATGTACCTTTTCTTCACCATTATATGCATCGATATGACTTAAGTTTTGGCCAAGCTGGGTTGCCTGGCTCGTGTGCTTACCCCTACATTCCCGATTGTTCGGCTAGGTGGTAAAGGGAGCACCTCTGCGCTTGTTACTGCCGGATCAGCCGGATGTGTACCTCAGACTGGGTGAAGCCGAAAGCTAGCGTTCTTAAGGGAATATTCGGTTGGTGAACTAAAAGATGGCCTTTTTTACTTATTTATATATATGCCCCCAGATGATTTTCCTACGTTTGCAGTCCGGACATGCACTTAAGGGCATGCCTCCTAGAGAAAGGAACCCCTAACGGAACTATTCTCTCTGGAAGATGTTTCTTACTAACCATGTAATATAACATAACTAGTTGGGCACTTGTCTGATAAAGCACTAATGACCCCTACGCCTGGTCTCCATGCATACCCCCGTTCTTACATAACCGGTAGGGTATTCGGACACACTCCGGACCGTCAGGTCCTGAGGTGGAAGCGAAAAGGTCGGCAACAACAAACGATCTACAATCCGGCTAGAAGGCATTACACATGTCAATTAAAAATTACATAGTCACTCTGACTGATTGTATTCCTCTTCAATACCATCTAACAGGCTGTCTAACTTACAGTCCTGCTGGGAATACTTTGTGGCCAATTCTACTTGACCATAAACTAAGCTAACAGGGATCTCCTTCCCGTCTGGCCCCACAGGTCCGACCTCGGCCATGTGGTTCGGGTCAGACTTCATGTACCGCGTCTTCACCATGGCCCAGGCCTCCCTAGAGCCTTGTCGGAAGGCTGATATCTTCCACAACCGGAAGCGCCGCCGAGCTCCCTTAAGTTTCTCCGAAAGCTCTCCAAGACACTCGGGCATGGAGTGGGAAGGCCATAAGGCTTGGGCAACGCCTCGCATCGCCTGCCGAACTCACTCGTGCAGTTGCGAGAGCTCGGGAAGAAGGTCACCCGTAGAACTGGGCATCTCCTCCGCAGGACGACCCGTTAGCATACCTACATACATTACTCTGTTAGTCGACTTCCTCGCCGAACTCTTTTTTTTTTCAAGATTCGCTTAAGCACTTACTAAATATGCCGCGTCGAAGCCGCTGATTCTCCTTAGTGGAGTCCGACAGCTGGCCACAAACATCTTTAAGTTCAACGCCCAGCTTGGTGTTGGCATCCTGAAGATCATTCTTCTCCCGCCTCACCCTTGTCAGCATACTCTCACCGGCCTTTAGCCGGTGTAAGAGTTGTTGCCTCTCTGGATCCAGTCTGGCGCCATCTGCAATATGATTTGGCAGATTCATACCCACGCTGCACTTTGCAATATATTAATCTTTCGAAGTGTATCTTACCAGAGGGGGTCTCTTTAGGCTCCCCTGCCACGGCTAGTGCGGCCTCCAGTTGGGATTTGCACTCTTTCAGCTCCTGGGACAGTACGGTATTCTTCTCTGTAAGAACCTGCATAACAAATGATCCTTAAACCAGTTACTCTAACTGTTTCAAGTCTCGGGGGCTACTGGTATATACATATATATTTACCAAAATTTTCTTACCCGTATGTCTTTTACATATTGCTCCGTGGCTCTGGTTAAACCATTTTGAGCGGCACGGAGGTACGCATCTCTCGAATTGAAGGCATCTAATGCCTCTTGGGAGAAACAAGCGTCGCGAAGAACTATCCGGCGACGCCTGTGGTTCATGGCACTCTCCACCTCGGAATTGGTGGCAGACAGCCTGTCCGCATCCTCTGTTGGAGGAGCGTCCGGTGCACGCCTCGTGTTCTCTCCCGCTTCCGGGCCAGGCGTTGGAGCCTGGCTGGTGGAGGCGCGGTTGGCAACCTCTCCGGATGTAGTCTGGCGAGGTCTCTTCGTCCTGAAGATAGCACGAACGTTAATATGCCCTGAAGAAATAACACCAGGGAAAAAGAGGATGCGCTATACCTTTGCGCCGGCGTCCCAGTCCGGACTACATTCCTTTTTGCCCCACGGGGCCCTGCGGCCCCTCGTTGGCTAGCCGCCGCAGGTTCGGCCTCCCGCCTTGGAAACCTCCCCTGCAAAACACGGTCATTGTCAGGAAAACTGAAATGCGTGAGAATGGATTCCTTCTCAAAGGGATGAGACTCCACTCTCTGTTACCTGGGAGGCCGGGATTAACCCTGGGTAATCAGCCGTAATGGCCACCAAGGTATTGTCCTTGCTTAACTGATGAAACACCCCGTCAATCAACTCCACCGATATATCCGGATCCTCTTCGGAGTCCGGATCGAGGGACCGTTCTGGATCCTCGGGTTGTGGGGGACGGCTATTTATATCCTTTACTTCCTGATGCAGTTCCTGCGTTGAAATCGTTGGATTACATATTTAATCATGGGAATATAAAGCGGATGGGCAGGCATAATTGTTCACTTACCCAACTCGGGGGGTTGTACATACTAAATCCGCCCTGCGGGTTGACGCGGAGGAATTCCTCCTCTTCTCCCTTGTACAAAGAGGATAAGATCTTTACTAGAGCGGCAGCTGAGGCTGGCCCCTTACGACCGTAACGGGTGGCGTCATCCTCCCCGTTAAAATCCCACATGGGGTGGCCTCTATATTGAAGTGGCTGCACCCCCTGCATAATGCATGCGACCATGACTCCAATCATGGTTAGTCCGGAATGAGCCAATAGTCTTATCCAGCCCATCAGGTGAAGGACGTCCGTGTCGCTTTCTCTCTGAGAGCTCCGCGGACGCCAGCTTAGGCGTTTCTTTAAGGGAGCACTGTTGAATTCGGGGAGACTGACTCGGATAGGGTCCGGTAGCGGGACATCATCTATATAAAACCATTCCGAAGGCCAGTCCCCGGACGCCTTCTTTGGGGTTCCGGATAGATATCCAGTCCCGGCGATACGCCACACTTCGGCTCCGCCCACTTGATATATAGACCCCTCTTGAGAGCGGGGCACCAGACAGAATAATCTCTTCCACAGCGTGAAATGAGCCTCAACACCCAAGAATAGCTTGCAAAGAGCGACGAAGCCCGCGATATGCAATATAGAGGCGGGCGTGAGATCGTGCAGCTGGAGGCCGTAGAACTCCAGAAGCCCACGGAGAAATGGATGGATTGGAAATCCAAGTCCTCTTACTAGATAAGGGACGAGGCACACACGCTCTCCTTTGGAGGGACTGGGGGTGCTCTCCGCTTGCTCTCCGCCATTATAGGTGGCGAGTCCGGTTTGGACCGGGACCATATAGGCCTGAGGGAGAAATCCCTTGGCCTGAAGCGACACTAGCTCGATGTGCGGGATGGAGCACCTCTCCCAGTCTCCAGGTTTAGGACTGGAAGGGCGAGAGGAGGAGCTGCAACGGCTGGCCATGTTGGAATGAACCTTTGCTGGAGGCGCTCTGATGATTACTCGCGGAGAGGAGAAGGTGTGGTTTGGATCTGAATCCCCATCCCATTAAATAGGTGGATCGTTTATGCGGCTAGGGGTGTGAATGTAAAAACACCCCGACTTTTCACATTCGTTTGACACGTGGAAGACAGCCATTATTGGGCATGGAAGCCAAGGTGCGCTACATTACGAAAATCGGACATTATTCAGCAGGTACACGGAATTTGGAGGAGAACCCGCCTTGCAATGCCAAAGACAATTTGCGCGCCGGACTCGTCGTCATTGAAGCCTGGTTCGGGGGCTACTGAGGGAGTCCTGGATTAGGGGGTGTCCAGGTAGCCGGACTATACCTTCAGCCGGACTCCAGGACTATGAAGATATAAGATTGAAGACTCCGTCCCGTGTCCGGATGGGACTTTCCTTGGCGTGGAAGGCAAGCTTGGCGATGCGGATATTTAAGATCTCCTACCATTGTAACCGACTTTGTGTAACCCTAACCCTCTCCGGTGTCTATATAAACCGGAGGGTTTTAGTCCATAGGACAACTTCATCATACAACAATCATACCCTAGGCTAGCTTTTAGGGTTTAGCCTCCTTGATCTCGTTGTAGATCTACTCTTGTACTACCCATATCATCAATAGTAATCGAGCAGGACGTAGGGTTTTACCTCCATCAAGAGGGCCCGAACCTGGGTAAAACATTGTGTCCCTTGTCTCCTGTTACCATCCGGCCTAGACGCACAGTTCGGGACCCCCTACTCGAGATCCGCCAGTTTTGACACAGACATCAGTCTTTTGCTAGCCTTCACCTGTACTAAGCGGGAATACTGCTTGTGCATCCAATCCCTTAAACCCCAAAGTTATTCCAGATGAGTCCACTATACCTTCCTATATGCGGTATCTACCTGCCGTTCCAAGTAAATTTGTATGTGCCAAACTCTAAACCTTCAGATAATCATCTGGTTTTGTATGCTCGAATAGCTCATGTATCAACTAGGGTTTCCTGTATCTTCCATGCTAGGCGGGTTATTCTCAAGAGGAGTGGACTCCGCTCCTCACTCACGAGAAAATGGCTGGTCACCGGGATGCCCAGTCCCATGCTTTATGCAAACTAAATAAAAAATAATAGCAAAACAAAACTACCCCTGGGACCTGATGTATGTTGGAGGCACTCGTTGTTTCGAGCAAGCCATGGATTTATGTTTGATTGGTGGAGGGGGAGTATAAACATTACCATTCTGTTTGGGAACCGCCTATAATGCGTGTAGCATGGAAGATATCGCCATCTCTTGGTTGTTATGTTGACAATGAAAGTATACCGCTCAAAATATTATTCACCTCTATTTCAAAACCGAGATCTGGCACCTCTACAAATCCCCGCTTCCCTCTGCGAAGGGCCTATCTATTTACTTTTACGCTGAGTCATCATGCTCTTATTAAAAGCACCAGTTGGAGAGCACCGCTGTCATTTGCATTCATTATTGTTAGTTTACATTGGGTGTGATTATGATTGGATCTCTTTTACCACAATGTCTAGTCAGTCCTTGGTCTTTAAAGGTGCTCTGCATTATGTTTTGCGGTCTCAGAAAGGGATAGCGAGATACCATCTTGTTATATCATATTATGATTGTTTTGAGAAAGTGTTGTCATCCGAGTTTTATTATTATGGCTCGCTAGTTGATTATGCTATTGCTATGAGTAAACTTGATACCTATGCGTTATTGCAAATGTGGTTAGTTATAATCTTTGCTGAAAACTTGAATGCTAGCTTGACACATTTACAACAACAAGAGCAAACAGAGTTTGTAAAAGTTTTTCTTAATTTCTTTCAGTTTGTCAACTGAATTGCTTGAGGACAAGCAAGGGTTTAAGCTTGGGGGAGTTGATACGTCTCCGTCGTATCTACTTTTCCAAACACTTTTGCCCTTGTTTTGGACTCTAACTTATATGATTTGAATGAAACTAACACGGACTGACGCTGTTTTCAGCAGAATTGCCATGATGTTGTTTTATGTGTAGAAAACAAAAGTTCTCGGAATGACCTGAAACTCCACGGAATATCTTACGTTAAATAATAAAAAATCCTCGCCAAAGATGAAGACCAGGGGGCCCACACCCTTCCCACGAGGGTGGGGGGCGCCCCCCCTAGGGCGCGCCCCCTACCTTGTGGGCACCCTGGAGACCTCCCCATTCCAACTCCAACTCTATATAACTACTTTCGGGGAGAAAAAAATAAGAGAGAAGATTTCATCGCGTTTTACGATACGGAGCCGCCGCCAAGCCCTAAAACTTCCCGCGGGGCCTGATCTGGAGTCCGTTCGGGGCTCCGGAGAGGGGGGTTCATCGCAGTCATCATCATCAACCATCCTCCATCACCAATTTCATGATGCTCATCGCCGTGTGTGAGTAATTCCATCGTAGGCTTGCTGGACGGTGATGGTTTGGATGAGATTTATCATGTAATCGAGTTAGTTTTGTTAGGGTTTGATCCCTAGTATCCACTATGTTCTGAGATTGATGTTGCTATGACTTTGCTATGCTTAATGCTTGTCACTAGGGCCCGAGTGCCATGATTTCAGATCTGAACCTATTATGTTTTCATCAATATATGAGTGTTCTTGATCCTATCTTGCAAGTCAATAGTCACCTATTATGTATTATGATCCGTTAACCCCGAAGTGACAATAATCGGGATACTTACCGGTGATGACCGTAGTTTGAGGAGTTCATGTATTCACTATGTGCTAATGCTTTGTTCCGGTTCTCTATTAAAAGGAGGCCTTAATATCCCTTAGTTTCCATTAGGACCCCGCTGCCACGGGAGGGTAGGACAAAAGATGTCATGCAAGTTCTTTTCCATAAGCACGTATGACTATATTCGGAATACATGCCTACATTACATTGATGTATTGGAGCTAGTTCTATGTCACCCTATGTTATGACTGTTACATGATGAACCACATCTGGCATAATTATCCATCATTGATCCATTGCCTATGAGCTTTCCATATACTGGTTTACGCTTATTTACTTTCCCGTTGCTATTGTTACAATCACTACAAAATACCAAAAATATTACTTTGCTTTCTTTACTCTTTTGTTGCCGTTACCATCACTATCATATTACTTTGCTACTAAACACTTTGCTGCAGATACTAAGTTTCCAGGTGTGGTTGAATTGACAACTCAGCTGCTAATACTTGAGAATATTCTTTGGCTCCCCTTGTGTCGAATCAATAAATTTGGGTTGAATACTCTACCCTCAAAAGCTGTTGCGATCCCCTATACTTGTGGGTCATCAATCACGTGATCCAAATCCTTTAAACCATAACCGATCATCACGTGAAATGGAGTAGTCGTCAATGGTGAACATCACTATGTTGATCATATCTACTATATGATTCATGCTCGACCTTTCGGTCTCAGTGTTCCAAGGCCATATATGTATACGCTAGTCTTGTCAAGTTTAACCTGAGTATTCTGCGTGTGCAAAACTGGCTTGCACCCGTTGTATAAGAATGTTGAGCATATCACACCCGATCATCACGTGGTGTCTCGGCATGACGATATTTTGCAACGGTGCATACTCAGGGAGAACACTTGTACCTTGAAATTTTTAGTGAGAGATCATCTTATAATGCTACCGTCAATCAAAGCAGAATAAGATGCATGAAGGATAAACATCACATGCAATCAATATAAGTGATATGTGATACGTCTCCGTCGTATCTATAATTTTTTATTGTTCCATGCCAATATTATACAACTTTCATATACTTTTGGCAACTTTTTATACTATTTTTTGGAACTAACATATTGATCCAGTGCCCAGTGCTAGTTCCTGTTTGTTGCATGTTTTTTGTTTCGCAGAAAATCCATATCAAACGGAGTCCAAACGGGATAAAGACTGACGGAGATTTTTTTGGAATATATGTGATTTTTTGGAAGAAAAATCAATGCGAGACGATGCCCGAGGGGGCCACGAGGCAGGGGGCACGCCCTGGGCCCTCGTGTCCACCCCGTAAGGCGGTTTGTTCCCTTCGTTCGCCGCAAGAAAGCCAATATACGGATAAAAATCGTGTCCAAAATTCAGCCCCTTCGGAGTTACGGATCTCCGAGAATTTAAGAAACGGTGAAAGGGCAGAATCAGGGAGCGCAGAAACAGAGAGACAGATCCAATCTCGGAGGGGCTCTCGCCCCTCCCGTGCCATGGAGGCCATGGACCAGAGGGGAAACCCTTCTCCCATCTAGGGGGAAGGTCAAGGAATAAGAATAAGAAGAAGAAGGGGGGCTCTCTCCCCCTCTCTTCCGGTGGCACCGGAACACCGCCGGGGCCATCATCATCACCGCAATCTACACCAACAACTTCACCGCCATCATCACCAACTCTTCCCCCCTCTATGCAGCGGTGTAACCCCTCTTTTACCCGCTGTAATCTCTACTTAAACATGGTTCTCAGCTATATATTATTTCCCAATGATGTATGGCTATCCTATGATGTTTGAGTAGATCCGTTTTGTCCTATGGGTTAATTGATGATCGTGATTGGTTTGAGTTGCATGTTTTATTATTGGTGATGTCCTATGGTGCTCTTCATGTCGTCCAAGCATGAGGGATCCCCGCTGTAGGGTTTGCAATATGTTCATGATTTGCTTATGGTGGGTGGTGAGTGATAGAAACACAGACCCGAGTAAGTAGGTTGTTTGCGTATGGGAATAAAGAGGACTTGATGCCTTATAATTCTATGGTTGGGTTTTACCTTAATGATCTTTAGTAGTTGCGGATGCTTTCTAGAGTTCCAATCATAAGTGCATATGATCCAAGAAGAGAAAGTATGTTAGCTTATGCCTCTCCCTCAAATAAAATTGCAATAATGATTACCGGTCTAGTTATCGATTGCCTAGGGACAAATAACTTTCTCGTGACAAAAAGCTCTCTACTAAAACTAACTTAGTTGCGTCTTCATCTAAACAGCTCCTACTTTTTATTTATGTGCTCTTTATTATCTTGCAAACCTATCCAACAACACCTACAAAGTACTTCTAGTTTCATACTTGTTCTAGGTAAAGCGAACGTTAGGCGTGTGTAGAGTTGTATCGGTAGTCGATAGAACTTGAGGGAATATTTGTTCTACCTTTAGCTCCTCGTTGGGTTCGACACTCATACTGATCGAAAGAGGCTACAATTGACCCCCTATACTTGTGGGTCATTGATACGTCTCCAACGTATCTATAATTTTTGATTGCTCCATGCTATATTATCTACTGTTTTGGACTATATTGGGCTTTATTTTCCACTTTTATATTATTTTTGGGACTAACCTATTAACCGGAGGCCCAGCCCAGAATTGCTGTTTTTTGCCTATTTCAGTGTTTCAGATAAACGGAATATCAAACGGAGTCCAAACGAAATAAAATCTTTGGGAACGTGATTTTCTCACCGAACGTAATCCAGGAGACTTGGACCCTACTGCAAGGAAGCAAAGAGGTGCTCACGAGGGTGGGGGCGCCCCCCTAGGGCGTGCCCCCTGCCTTGTGGGCCCCTTGGTGCTCCACCAACGTACTCCTTCCTCCTATATATACACACATACCCCCAAACAAACAGAACAGGAGCCAAAAACCTAATTCCACTGCCTCAACTTTCTGTATCCACGAGATCCCTTCTTGGGGCCTGTTCCGGAGCTCCGCCGGAAGAGGGCCGTCATCACAGAGGACTTCTACATCATCATAGCCTCTCTGATGAAGTGTGAGTAGTTTACCTCAGACCTTCGGGTCCATTGTTAGTAGCTAGATGGCTTCTTCTCTCTCTTTGGATCTCAATACAAAGTTCTCCCCCTCTCTTGTGGAGATCTATTCGATGTAATCTTCTTTTTGTGGTGTGTTAGTTGAGACCGATGAATTGTGGGTTTATGATCAAGTCTATCTATGAATAATATTTGAATCTTCTCTGAATTCTTTTATGTATGATTGGTTATCTTTGCAAGTCTCTTCGAATTATCCGTTTGGTTTGGCCAACTAGATTGGTAGTTCTTGCCATGGGAGAAGTGCTTAGCTTTGGGTTCGATCTTGCGGTGTCCTTACCTAGTGACAGAAGGGGCAACAAGGCACGTATTGTATCGTTTCCATCGAGGATAACAAGATGGGGTTTATTTCATATTGCATGAATTTATCTCTCTACATCATGTCATCTTGCTTAAGGCGTTACTCTGTTTTAAACTTAATACTCTAGATGCATGCTGGATAGCGGTCAATGAGTGGAGTAATAGTAGTAGATGCAGAATCGTTTCGATCTACTTGTCACGGACGTGATGCCTATATACATGATCATGCCTAGATATTCTCATAATTATGCACAATTCTATCAATTGCTCAACAGTAATTTGTTCACCCACCGTAGAATACTTATGCTCTTGAGAGAAGCCACTAGTCAAACCTATGGCCCCGGGTCTATTCTCATCATATCAATCTCCATCACTTTTATATTGTTTTGCTATTTACTTTCCCTTTACTTTTTACTTTGCATCTTTATATCAAAAATACCAAAAATATTCTATCTATCAGATCTCACTCTCGTAAGTGACCGTGAAGGGCTTGACAACACCTAATCGTGTTGGTTGCGAGTAGCTATCATTTTGTGCAGGTACGAGGGACTTGAGTGTGGCCTCCTACTGGATTTATACCTTGGTTCTCAAAAACTGACGGAAATACTTACGCTACTCTGCTGCATCATCCCTTCCTCTTCGGGGAAAACCAACGCAAGCTCAATACATAGCAAGAAGGGTTTCTGGCGCCGTTGCCGGGGAGTCTACGCAAAAAAGTCAATATACCAAGTACCCATCACAATCCCTATCTCTCGCATTACATTATTTGCCATTTGCCTCTCATTTTCCTCTCCCCCCAATTCACCCTTGCCGTTTTATTCGCCCTCTCTCTCCCTATCCTCCCTCTCTATTTGCCTCTTTTTGCCCGTTTGCTTTTTGTTTGCTCGTGTGTTAGATTGCTTGATTGTTGCGATGGCTCAAGATACTACCAAATTGTGTGACTTCACCAATACCAATAATAATGATTTCCTTAGCACTCCGATTGCTCCTCTTACCGATGCTGAATCTTGTGAAATTAATACTGCTTTGTTGAATCTTGTTATGAAAGATCAATTCGCCGGCCTTCCTAGTGAAGATGCCGCTACTCGTCTGAATAGCTTCTTTGATTTATGTGATATGCAAAAGATAAAAGACGTCAATAGTGATGTCGCCAAATTGAAGCTATTTCCTTTTTCTCTTAGAGATCATGCTAAAGCTTGGTTTTCGTCTTTGCCTAAGAATAGTATTGATTCATGGAACAAATGCAAAGATGCTTTTATCTCTAAGTATTTTCCTCCCGCTAAGATCATCTCTCTTAGAAACGATATAATGAACTTTAAACAACTTGATCATGAACATGTTGCACAAGCTTGGGAGAGAATGAAATTAATGATACGTAATTGCCCTACTCATGGTTTGAATTTTGCTTCTAGAAATCTTTTAGATTCGGCCGCGGGAGGCACTTTTATGGAAATCACTTTAGGAGATACTACTAAACTCCTAGATAATATTATGATTAATTATTCTCAATGGCACACTGAAAGAACTTCTAATAAAAAAGTGCATGCGATAGAAGAAATTAATGTGTTGAGTGGGAAGATGGATGAACTTATGAAATTATTTGCTACTAAGAGTGTTTCTTCTGATCCTAATGATATGCCTTTGTCTACTTTGATTGAGAATAATAATGAATCCATAGATGTGAATTTTGTTGGTAGGAATAATTTTGGTAACAACGCTTATAGAGGGAATTTTAATCCTAGGCCATATCCTAGTAATCCTTCTAATAATTATGGGAATTCCTACAACAACTCTTATGGAAATTATAACAAGATGCCCTCTGATTTTGAATCTAATATTAAAGAATTTATTTCTTCGCAAAAGAATTTTAATGCTATGATTGAAGAAAAATTGCTCAAGATTGATGATTTGGCTAGGAACGTTGATAGAATTGCTCTTGATGTTGATGCTTTGAAACTTAGATCTATTCCACCTAAGCATGATATTAATGAATCTCTAAAAGCCATGAGAATTTCAATTGATGAGTGTAAGGAAAGAACCACTAGGATGCGTGCTTCCAAAAATGCCTTTATTAAAGCGTGTTCTTCCAATTCCTATGAAAACCAAGATGATGATCTAAAAGTTATTGATGTGTCTCCAATTAAATATTTATTTTGCAATATGAATCTTGATGAAACTGAATATGATCTTCCTTTACCTAGAAGGCGTTTTACAAATTCGGAGTGTTTAGATCTTAATGATGAAATTGATGAAAGTGGGATAGAAAGAAATAAAAATCTAGATGTTGCTAAACCCACTATATTGGATTTCAAGGAATTTAATTATGAAAATTTCTCTTTTATTGATTGTATTTCCTTGTTGCAATCCGTGCTAAATTCTCCACATGCTTGTAGTCGAAATAAAGCCTTTACCGAACATATCGTTGATGCCTTGATGCAATCTTATGAAGAAAAACTTGAGTTGAAAGTTCCTATCCCTAGAAAACTCTATGATGAGTGGGAACCAACTATTAAAATTAAAATTAAAGATCATGAGTTTTATGCTTTGTGTGATTTGGGTGCTAGTGTCTCTACTATTCCCAAGACTTTACGTGATTTACTAGATTTCCGTAATTTTGATGATTGCTCTCTAAACTTGCATCTTGCGGATTCCACTATTAAGAAACCTATGGGAAGAATTAATGATGCTCTTATTATTTAAAATAGTAATTATGTGCCCATAGAGTTCATTGTTCTTGATATAGATTGCAATCCTTCTTGCCCTATTATTCTTGGTAGACCTTTCCTTAGAACGGTTGGTGCGATTATTGATATGAAGGAGGGGAATATTATATTTAAATTTCCATTAAAAAAGGGCATGGAACACTTTCCAAGAAATAAAATAAAATTACTATATGAAACTATCATGAGAGCCACTTATGGATTTCCTACCAAAGATGGCAATACCTAGATCTATTCTTGCTCGTTATGCCTAGCTAGGGGCGTTAAACGATAGCGCTTGTTGGGAGGCAACCCAATTTTATTTTTATTCCTTGCTTTTTGCTCCTGTTTAGTAATAAATAAATTATTTAGCCTCTGTTTTGGTTGTGTTTTTTGTGTTTAATTAGTGTTTGTGCCAAGTAGAACCGTTGGGAAGACTTGGGGAAAGTCTTGTTGAACTTGCTGTAAAAAACAGAAACTTTAGCGCTCACGAGAACTGCTGTAATTTTTATTTTAAGAGTGCTATTTAGTTAATTATTTTTGCAGATGATTAATAGATAAATTACTCACGTCCAGCAATTTATTTTAGAATTTTTGGGGTTCCAGATCTTGCGCTAGCTACAGATTACTACAGACTGTTCTGTTTTTGATAGATTCTGGTTTTCGTGTGTTGTTTGCTTATTTTGATGAATCTATGGCTACTAAAATAGTTTATAATCCATAGAGAAGTTGGAATACATTAGGTTTAACACCAATATAAATAAAGAATGAGTTCATTACATTACCTTGAAGTGGTCTTTTGTTTTCTTTCGCTAACGGAGCTCACGAGTTTTCTATTTTGAGTTTTGTGTTGTGAAGTTTTCAAGTTTTGGGTGAATTCTTTTGATGGATCATGGAACAAGGAGTGGTACGAGCCTAAGCTTGGGTATTCCCATGGCACCCCCAAGATAATCCAAGGACACCAAAAAGTCAAAGCTTGGGGATGCCCCCGGAAGGCATCCCCTCTTTCGTCCATTCCATCGGTAATTTACTTGGAGCTATATTTTTATTCACCAACATGATATGTGTTTTGCTTGGAGCATCTTGTATTATTTGTGTCTTTGTTTTCTAGTATACCACAATCATCCTTTCTGTACACACCTTTTGAGAGAGCCATACATGAATTAAAATTTGATAGAATACTCTATGTGCTTCACTTATATCTTTTGAGCTAGATAATTTTGCTCTATGTGGTTCACTTATATCTTTTGAGCGTCATAATTTTGCTCTATGTGCTTCACTTATATCTTTTGAACGTCATAGTTTTGCTCTATGTGCTTCACTTATATCTTTTGAGCGTTACAATTTTGCTCTATGTGCTTCACTTAGACCTTTTAGAGCACGGTGGTGGATATGTTTTAAAGAAACTATTGATCTCTCATGATTCACTTAAATTAATTTGAGAGTCTCTTAATAGCATGGTAATTTGCCTAATAATAATATGCTTGGTATTCAAGATTTGTGAAACTTTCTTTTGAGTGTGTTGAATACTAAGAAAAGATTGAAGCATGATAATTGTTTTGAGATATGGAGATGATAATATTAAAGTCATGCTAGTTGAGTAGTTGTGAATTTAAAGAATACTTGTGTTAAAGTTTGTGATTCCCGTAGCATGCACGTATGGTGAACCGTTATGTGATGAAGTCGGAGCATGATTTATTTATTGATTGTCTTCCTTATGAGTGGCGGTCGGGGACGAGCGATGGTCTTTTCCTACCAATCTATCCCCTAGGAGCATGCACGTAATACTTTGCTTTGATAACTTCTAAATTTTTGCAATAAGTATATGAGTTCTTTATGACTAATGTTGAGTCCATGGATTATACGCACTCTCACCCTTCCACCCCTGCTAGCCTCTCTAATACCGTGCAACTTTCGCTGGTATCATACACCTACCATATACCTTCCTCAAAACAGCCACCATACCTACCTATTATGGCATTTCCATAGCCATTCCGAGATATATTGCCATTCAACTTTCCACCGTTCCGTTCATGACACATTCATCATTGTCATATTGCATATCCCGGTACACCGCCGGATGCATTCACATAGAGTCATATTTTGTTCTAAGTATCGAGTTGTAATTGTTGAGTTATAAGAAAAATAAAAGTGTGATGATCATCATTATTAGAGCATTGTCCGAGTGAGGAAAGAATGATGGAGACTATGATTCCCCCATAAGTCGGGATGAGACTCCGGACAAAAAAAAAGAGGCCAAAGAAGCCCAAATAAAAAAAGAGAAAGGTCATAAAAAGGAGAAAGGACATATAAAAATAAAAATATATAAAAAATGAGAGAAAAAGAGAAAAGGGACAATGTTACTATCCTTTTACCACACTTGTGCTTCAAAGTAGCACCATGATCTTCATAGTAGAGAGTCTCTCATGTTATCACTTTCATATACACAATGTTACTATCCTTTTACCACACTAGTGGGAATCTTTCATTATAAGAACTTGGCTTGTATATTCCAATGATGGGCTTCCTCAAATTGCCCTAGGTCTTCATGAGCAAGCAAGTTGGATGCACACCCACTAGTTTCTTTTTGAGCTTTCATATACTTATAGCTCTAGTGCATCCGTTGCATGGCAATCCCTACTCACTCACATTGATATCTATTAATGGGCATCTCCATAGCCCGTTGATACACCTAGTTGATGTGAGACTATCTTCTCCCTTTTTGTATTCTCCACAACCACCATTCTATTCCACCTATAGTGCTATATCCATGGCTCACGCTCATGTATTGCGTGAAGATTGAAAAAGTTAGAGTGTGAAACAATTGCTTGTCTTGTCATCGGGGTTGTGCATGATTTAAATACTTTGTGTGGGGAAAATGGAGCATAGCCAGACTATAAGATTTTGTAGGGATAACTTTCTTTGGCCATGTTATTTTGAGAAGACATAATTGCTTTGTTAGTATGCTTGAAGTATTATTATTTTCTATGTCAATATAAACTTTTGTCTTGAATCTATCTAATCTGAATATTCATACCACAATTAAGAAGATTTACATTGAAATTATGCCAAGTAGCACTCCGCATCAAAAATTCTCTTTTTATCATTTACCTACTCGAGGATGAGCAGGAATTAAGCTTGGGGATGCCTGATACGTCTCCAACGTATCTATAATTTTTGATTGCTCCATGCTATATTATCTACTGTTTTGGACTATATTGGGCTTTATTTTCCACTTTTATATTATTTTTGGGACTAACCTATTAACCGGAGGCCCAGCCGAGAATTGCTGTTTTTTTACCTATTTCAGTGTTTCAGATAAACAGAATATCAAACGGAATAAAATCTTCAGGAACGTGATTTTCTCACCGAATGTGATCCAGGAGACTTGGACCCTACTACAAGGAAGCAAAGAGGTGCTCACGAGGGTGGGGGGCACCCCCCCTAGGGCGTGCCCCCTGCCTCATGGGCCCCTCGGTGCTCCACCGACGTACTCCTTCCTCCTATATATACACACGTACCCCCAAACAAACAGAACAGGAGCCAAAAACCTAATTCCACCGCTGCAACTTTCTATATCCATTAGATCCCATCTTGGGGCCTGTTCCGAAGCTCCGCCAGAAGAGGGCCGTCATCACGGAGGGCTTCTACATCATGATAGCCTCTCCGATGAAGTGTGAGTAGTTTACCTCAGACCTTCGGGTCCATAGTTAGTAGCTAGATGGCTTCTTCTCTCTCTTTGAATCTCAATACAAAGTTCTCCCCCTCTCTTGTGGAGATCTATTCGATGTAATCTTCTTTTTGCGGTGTGTTTCTTGAGCCCGATGAATTGTGGGTTTACGATCAAGTCTATCTATGAATAATATTTGAATCTTCTCTGAATTCTTTTATGTATGATTGGTTATCTTTGCAAGTCTCTTCGAATTATCTGTTTGGTTTGGCCAACTAGATTGGTAGTTCTTGCCATGGGAGAAGTGCTTAGCTTTGGGTTTGATCTTGCGGTGTCCTTACCCAGTGACAGAAGGGGCAGCAAGGCACGTATTGTATCGTTTCCATCGAGGATAACAAGATGGGGTTTATTTCATATTGCATGAATTTATCTCTCTACATCATGTCATCTTGCTTAAGGCGTTACTCTGTTTTAAACTTAATACTCTAGATGCATGCTGGATAGCGGTCGATGAGTGGAGTAATAGTAGTAGATGCAGAATCGTTTCGATCTACTTGTCACGGACGTGATGCCTATATACATGATCATGCCTATATATTCTCATAATTATGCACAATTCTATCAATTGCTCAACAGTAATTTGTTCACCCACCGTAGAATACTTATGATCTTGAGAGAAGCCACTAGTGAAACCTATGGCCCCGGGTCTATTCTCATCATATCAATCTCCATCACTTTTATATTGTTTTGCTATTTACTTTTCCTTTACTTTTTAATTTGCATCTTTATATCAAAAACACCAAAAATATTCTATCTATCAGATCTCACTCTCATAAGTGATCGTGAAGGGCTCGACAACCCCTAATAGTGTTGGTTGCGAGTAGCTACCGTTTTGTGCAGGTATGAGGGAGTTGAGTGTGGCCTCCTACTGGATTGATACCTTGGTTCTCTAAAACTGAGGGAAATACTTACGCTACTCTGCTGCATCATCCCTTCCTCTTCGGGGAAAACCAACGCAAGCTCAAGATGTAGCAGTCATCAAGATCTTTTTCTGGCGCCGTTGCCGGGAAGTTATAGCGTGGGGTGAATATTCTCGTCTGTGCTCGTTTGCTTTATCACTAAGTAGTTTTTATTTCATGCTCTTGTTTTATATCTTTAGTTATGGGTAGGAAACGCAAAATACCAAAAAAATTAGTTGTACCTACTACACCAATGGTTGAAGAACCACTCAAAATCTATGACACTCCTGAAGCTTTTTACTTGGATCATCTTCGATCCCTATGTGCTCGTGCTGAAACCCCAACTAGCTTAGTTGAGGGCAAATCTTTAGATGAGCATGCTTGTTATGTGCGACACCGCATATCTGAAAAGGGGAAACTTTTACTGGATCAAATTCATCATTTGCAATGCTATGCTTGGAATTTATGTGAAATATATGATTTTACTTGTTGTTCTGAAGACCCTAAGAAACACCTTCCCTATCAATGTGATTTTAGTGATAATGGAATCGTATCTTCATATGCTAAGGGTGTTTATAATTACTATGATGTTCAACAAATTGAAGAATTTGTTGCTTTTAAGGGTGCTTATGAAATTGCTTCATTGATTGGAAAGTATGATGCTACTCTTTACAAATCTGAAAATTTTGCCATACTTAAATATTGTTATGATAATTATGCTTCTAATGCCTATGTTAAACCATATATTCATGACTCCTCCGCTGTTCAAGAAGAGACTAATATTTTGCAGGAGTCTATGGAAGAAGGAATTGATGAAACTGGGGGCTCATTGGATGAAAAAGATGATAAGGAGAGCGAAGAACAAAAGGAGGAAGAGCGGATTAGCTACCCGTGCCCACCTTCTAATGAGAGTAACTCTTCAACTCATACACTGTTTAATTTCCCTTCATGCTTACCCAAGGATGAATGTGATACGTCCATTTTGCATCATGCTTTTATATCGATATTTATTGCATTATGGGCTGTTATTACACATTATGTCACAATACTTATGCCTATTCTCTCTTATTTTACAAGGTTTACATGAAGAGGGGGAATGCCGACAGCTGGAATTCTGGGTTGGAAAAGGAGCAAATATTGGAGACCTATTCTGCACATCTCCAAAAGTCCTGAAACTTCACGGGAGCACATTTCAGAATATATAAAAATATTGGGCGAAATAAGTACCAGAGGGGGGCCACCCACCGTCCATGAGGGTGGGGGCGCGCCCCTGCCTCGTGGGCCCCCTGGTGGCCCTCCGATGCCCATCTTTGGCTATATGGAGTCTTTCAGCGAGGAAAAAAATCATAAGCAAGCTTTCGGGACGAAACTCTGCTGCCACGAGGCGGAACCTATCTAGGGCTTCGGCGGAGCTGTTCTGCCAGGGAAACTTACCTCCGGGAGGGGGAAATCATCACCATCGTCATCACCAACAATCCTCTCATCGGGAGGGGGTCAATCTCCATCAACATATTCACCAGCACCATCTCATCTCAAACCCTAGTTCATCTCTTGTATCCAATCTTTGTATCCAAACCTCAGATTAGTACCTATGGGTTGCTAGTAGTGTTGATTACTCCTTGTAGTTGATGCTAGTTGGTTTACTTGGTGGAAGATCATATGTTCAGATCCATTATGCATATTAATACCCCTCTGATTATGAACATGAATATGCTTTGTGAGTAGTTACGTTTGTTCCTGAGGACATGGGAGAAGTCTTGCTATAAGTAGTCATGTGAATTTGGTATTCGTTCGATATTTTGATGAGATGTATGTTGTCATCCCTCTAGTGGTGTCATGTGAACGTCGACTACATGACACTTCACCATTGTTTGGGCCTAGAGGGAGGCATTGGGAAGTAATAAGTAGATGATGGGTTGCTAGGGTGATAGAAGCTTAAACCATAGTTTATGTGTTGCTTCGTAAGGGGCTTATTTGGATCCATATGTTTCATGCTATGGTTAGGTTTACCTTAATATTTCTGTTGTAGTTGAGGATGCTTGCAATGGGGGTTAATCATAAGTGGGATGCTTGTCTAAGTAAGGGCATTACCCAAGCACCGGTCCACCCACATATCAAATTATCAAAGTACCGAACGCGAATCGTATGAACGTGATGAAAACTAGCTCGCGATAATTCCCATGTGTCCTCGGGAGTGCTTTCCTTCTTATAAGAGTTTGTCCAGGCTTGTCCTTTACCACAAAAAGTATTGGGCCATCTTGCTGCACCTTATTTACTTTTATTGCTTGCTACTCGTAACAAATTACCTTATCACAAAACTATTTGTTACCGATAATTTCAGTGCTTGCAGAGAATACCTTACTGAAAACTGCTTATCATTTCCTTCTGCTCCTCGTTGGGTTCGACACTCTTACTTATCGAAAAGGCTACGATAGATCCCCTACACTTGTGGGTCATCAAGACTCTTTTCCAGCAGCGTTTCCAGGGAGTGAAGCGCCTTTGGTAGGTGGAATTTGGTAAGGAAAAATTTATATAGTGTGCTGAAATTTACTGTCACTTGTTACTATGGAACATAATCCTTTGAGGGGCTTGTTCGGGGTATATTTGTTGGGGAACGTAGCAGAAATTCAAAATTTTCCTACGTGTCACCAAGATCAATCTATGGAGAGACCAGCAACGAGGGGAAGGAGAGTGCATCTACGTACCCTTGTAGATCGCTAAGCGGAAGCGTTCAAGTGAACGGGGTTGATGGAGTCGTACTCGTCGTGATTCAAATCACCGATGATCCTAGCGCCGAACGGACGGCACCTCCGCGTTCAACACACGTACGGAACGGAGACGTCTCCCATGCCTTGATCCAGCAAGGAGGAGGGAGAGGTTGATAGAGATCTAGCAGCACGACGGCGTGGTGGAAGTAGCGGGATTCCAACAGGGCTTCGCTAAGCGCTGCGGGAGGAGGAAGATGTGTCACGGGAGGGAGAGGGAGGCGCCAGGCCTTAGATTGGTTTGATCCTCCTTTTCCCCACTATATATAGGGCCAAGGGAGAGGGGGAGGCGCAGCCCTTGCCCCTTCCTCCAAGGAAGGGTGCGGCCAAGGGTGGGGAGGAGTCCATCCTCCCCAAGGCACCTCGGAGGTGCCTTCCCCTTTTAGGACTCTCCCATTTTTCCCATCTCTTGGTGCATGGGCCTCTTGGGGCTGGTGCCCTTGGCCCATATAGGCCAAGGCACACCCCCTACAGCCCATGTGCCCCCCGGGGCAGGTGGCCCCACCCGGTGGACCCCCGGGACCCTTCCGGTGGTCCCGGTACAATACCGGTGACCCCGAAACTTGTCCCGATGGCCGAAATAGCACTTCCTATATATAATTCTTTACCTCCGGACCATTCCGGAACTCCTCGTGACGTCCGGGATCTCATCCGGGACTCCGAACAACTTTCGGGTTACCGCATACTAATATCTCTATAACCCTAGCGTCACCGAACCTTAAGTGTGTAGACCCTACGGGTTCGGGAAGCATGCAGACATGACCGAGACGTTCTCCGGTCAATAACCAACAGCGGGATCTGGATACCCATGATGGCTCCCACATGTTCCACGATGATCTCATCGGATGAACCACGATGTCAAGGACTCAATCAATCCCGTATACAATTCCCTTTGTCTAGCGGTATTGTACTTGCCCGAGATTCGATCGTCGGTATCCCTATACCTTGTTCAATCTCGTTACCGGCAAGTCTCTTTACTCGTTCCGTAACACATCATCCCGTGATCAACTCCTTGGTCACATTGCGCATATGATGATGTCCTACCGAGTGGGCCCAGAGATACCTCTCCGCTTACACGGAGTGACAAATCCCAGTCTCGATTCGTGCCAACCCAACAGACACTTTCGGAGATACCTGTAATGCACCTTTATAGCCACCCAGTTACGTTGTGACGTTTGATACACCCAAAGCATTCCTACGGTATCCGGGAGTTGCACAATCTCATGGTCTAAGGAAATGATACTTGACATTAGAAAAGCTTTAGCATACGAACTACACGATCTTTGTGCTAGGCTTAGGATTGGGTCTTGTCCATCACATCATTCTCCTAATGATGTGATCCCGTTATCAATGACATCCAATGTCCATGGTTAGGAAACCGTAACCATCTATTGATCAACGAGCTAGTCAACTAGAGGCTTACTAGGGACATGGTGTTGTCTATGTATCCACACATGTATCTGAGTTTCCTATCAATACAATTATAGCATGGATAATAAACGATTATCATGAACAAGGAAATATATAATAACCCATTTATTATTGCCTCTAGGGCATATTTCCAACAGTCTCCCACTTGCACTAGAGTCAATAATCTAGTTCACATCGCCATGTGATTAACACTAACAGGTCACATCGCCATGTGACTAACATCCAAAAGTTTACTAGAGTCAGTAGTCTAGTTCACATCACTATGTGATTAACACTCAATGAGTTTTAGGTTTGATCATGTTGCTTGTGAGAGAGGTTTTAGTCAACGGGTCTGAACCTTTCAGATCCGTGTGTGCTTTACAAATCTCTATGTCATCTCCTAGATGTAGCTACCAAGCTCTATTTGGAGCTATTCCAAATAACTATTCTACTTGGAGCTATTCTAAATTGTTGCTCCATTATATGCATCCGGTATCTCTACTCAGAGCTATCCAGATAGGTGTTAAGCTTGCATCGACGTAACCCTCTACGACGAACTCTTTTACCACCTCCATACCCGAGAAACTTCCTTAGTCCGCTAGTTACTAAGGATAACTTTGACCGCTGTCCTGTGATCCATTCATGGATCACTCTGGTACCCCTTGACTGACTCATGGCAAGGCACACTTCAGGTGCGGTACACAGCATAGCATACTGTAGAGCCTATGTCTTAAGCATAGGGGACGACCTTCGTCCTTTCTCTCTATTCTGCCGCGGTCGAGCTTTAAGTCTTAACTTCATACCTTACAACTCAGGCAAGAACTCCTTCTTTGACTGATCCATCTTGAACACCTTCAAGATCACGTCAAGGCATGTGCTCATTTGAAAGTACTATTAAGCGTTTTGATCTATCCTTATAGATCTTGATGCTCAATGTTCAAGTAGCTTAATCCAGGCTTTCCATTGAAAAACACTTTCCCAATAACCCTATATGCTTTCCAGAAATTCTACATCATTTCTGATCAACAATGTGTCAACAACATATACTCATCAGAAATTCTATAGTGCTCCCACTCACTTCTTTGGAAATACAAGTTTCTCATAAACTTTATATAAACCCAAATTTTTTGATCATCATCAAAGCATACATTCCAACTCCGAGATGCTTACTCCAGTCCTAAGAAGGATTGCTGGAGCTTTGCATACTTATTAGCATCTTTCAAGATTGACAAAACCTTCCAGTTGTATCATATACAACCTTTCCTCAAAAAAATCGTTGAGGAAACAATGTTTTGACATCCTATCTGCAAGATTTCATAAATAATGCAGTAATCGCTAATATAATTCCAACAGACTCTTAGCATCGCTACGAGTGAGAAAGTCTCACCGTAGTCAACTCCTTGAACTTGTCGGAAAACATCTTAACGACAAGTCGAGCTTTCTTAACGGTGATACTTACCATCATTGTCCGTCTTCTTTTTAAAATCCATCTACACTCAACAGCCTTATGACCATCAAGTAGTTCTTCCAAAGTCTACACTTTGTTTTCATACATGGATCCTCTCTCAGATTATATGGCCTCAAGCCATTTATCGGAATCTAGGCCCACCATCGCTTCTCCATAGCTCGTAGGTTCATTGTTGTCTAGCAACATGACTTCTAAGACAGGATTATGTACCACTCTGAAGTAGTACGTATCCTTGTCATCCTACGAGGTTTTGGTAGTGACTTGATCTGAAGTCTCATGATCAATATCATAAGCTTCCACCTCAATTGGTGTAGGTGCCACAGGAACAACTCTTTGTGCCCTGCTATACACTAGTTGAAGTGACGGTTCAATAACCTCATCAAGTCTCCACCATCCTCCCACTCAATTCTTTTGAGAGAAACTTTTCCTCGTGAAAGGACCCGATTCTAGAAACAATCCCTTATTTCTTTTGGATCTGAGACAGGAGGTATACCCAACTGTTTTGGGTTGTCCTATGAAGATGCATTTATCCGCTTTGGGTTCGAGCTTATCGGCCTGAAACTTTTCCACATAAGCGTTGCAGCCCCAAACTTTTAAGAAATGACAGCTTAGGTTTCTCTAAACCATAGTTCATACGGTGTCATATCATCGGAATTATGTGGTGCCCTATTTAAAGTGAATGTGGTTGTCTCTAATGCCTAACCCATAAACTATCGTGGTAATTTGATAAGAAACATCATGGTATGCATCATATCCAATAGGGTGCAGTTATGATGTTCGGACACACCATCACACTATGGTGTTCCAGGCTGTATCAGTTGTGAAACAATTTCCACAACGTCTTAATTCTGTGCCAAACTCGTAATTCAGATATTCATCTCTATGATCATATCATAGATATTTTATCCTTTTGTCACGACAATCTTTCAACTTCACACTGAAATTACTTGAACCTTTCAATAATTCAGACTCGTGATTCATCAAGTAAATATACTCAACATCTACTCAAATCATCTGTGAAGTAAGAACATAACGATATCCACTACATGCCTCAGCACTCATTGGACTGCACACATCAAAAATGTATTACTTCCAACAA
Source organism: Triticum urartu (assembly GCF_056163025.1). Taxonomy (NCBI): domain Eukaryota; kingdom Viridiplantae; phylum Streptophyta; class Magnoliopsida; order Poales; family Poaceae; genus Triticum; species Triticum urartu. Next base: position 80,620,156 of record NC_141878.1, on the reverse strand, counting down.
GTCGCTTTCTTGTTCCATTTTACTGAAAACAAGGCTTTCAGTCATCTTGCCCATGTGGTATGATTTGCATGTCTCAAGTGATTCAAAATCAAGCGAGTACAAAACAGTCCATTTGCATGGAGTTTCTTCATGCATATACACCAATAGACATGGTTCGCATGTCTCAAACTTTTCAAAAATGAGTGAGTCCAAAGATCCATCAACATGGAGCTTCCTCATGCGTTTTATACCGATATGACTTACGTGGCAGTGCCACAAGTAGGTGGTACTATCATTACTATCTTTTGGCATGAACATGTGTATCACTACGATCGAGATTCAATAAACCATTCATTTTAGGTGTAAGACCATTGAAGGTATTATTCAAATAAACAGAGTAACCATTATTCTCCTTAAATGAATAACCGTATTGCGATAGACATGATCCAATCATGTCTATGCTCAACGCAAACACCAATCTCGATGGTAGAGGGAGCGTGCGATGCTTGATCATATCAACATTGAGAACACTTCCAACACATATCGTCAGCTCACCTTTAGCTAGTCTCCGTTTATTCCGTAGCTTTTATTTCGAGTTACTAACACTTAGCAACCGAACCGGTATCTAATACCCTGGTGCTACTAGGAATACTAGTAAAGTACACCTTAACACAATGTATATCCAATATACTTCTGTCGACCTTGCCAGCCTTCTCATCTACCAAGTATCTAGGGTAATTCTGCTCCAGTGGCTGTTCCCCTTATTACAGAAGCACTTAGTCTCGGGTTTGGGTTCAACCTTGGGTTTCTTCACTAGAGCAGCAGCTGAATTGCCGTTTCATGAAGTATCCCTTCTTGCCCTTGCCCTTCTTGAAACTAGTGGTTTCACCAACCATCAACAATTGATGCTCCTTCTTGATTTCTACTTTTGTGGTGTCAAACATCACGAACATCTCAAGGATCATCATACATGTCCCCGATATATTATAGTTCATCACGAAGCTCTGGCAGCTTGGTGGTAATGACTTCGGAGAAACATCACTATCTTATCTGGAAGATCAACTCCCACTTGATTCAAATGATTGTTGTACTTAGACAATCCGAGCACAAGCTCAACAATTGAGCTTTTCTCCTTAGTTTGCAGGTTAAGAAAATCGTCGGAGGCCTTATACCTCTTGACGTGGGCACGAGCCTGAAATTCCAATTTCAGCCCTCAAAACATCTCATATGTTTTGTGACGTTTCAAAAACGTCTTTGGTGCCTCAACTCTAAACCTTTTAACTGAACTATCATGTAGTTATCAAAACGTGTATGTCAGATGTTCGCAACATCCACAGACGACGTTCGAGGTTCAGCACACTAAGCGGTGCATTAAGGACATAAGCCTTCTATGAAGCAATGAGGACAATCCTCGGTTTACGGACCTAGTCCGCATAATTGCTACTATCAACTTTCAACTAAATTTTTTCTCTAGGAACATATCTAAACAGTAGAACTATAGCGTGAGCTACGACATAATTTGCAAAATCCTTTTGACTATGTTCAGGATAATTAAGTTCATCTTATGAACTCCCACTTAGATAGACATCCCTCTAGTCATCTAAGTGATTACATGATCCGAGTGAACTAGGCCGTGTCCGATCATCACGTGAGACGGACTAGTCAACGTCGGTGAACATCTTCATGTTGATCGTATCTTCTATACGACTCATGCTCGACCTTTCGGTCTCTGTGTTCCGAGGCCATGTCTGTACATGCTAGGCTCGTCAAGTTAACCCTAAGTGTTTTTGCTGTGTAAAACTGTCTTACACCCGTTGTATGTGAACGTAAGGATCTATCACACCCGATCATCACGGCGTGCTTCAAAACGACGAACTGTAGCAACGGTGCACAGTTAGGGGAGAACACTTCTTGAAATTGTTGTAAGGGATCATCTTATTTACTACCGTCGTTCTAAGCAAATAAGATGTATAAACATGATAAACATCACATGTAATCAAATAGTGACATGATATGGCCAATATCATATTGCTCCTTTTGATCTCCATCTTCGGGGCTCCATGATCATCTATTACAAGAACATGATCAATCTCATACATTACATATATCATTCATCACATCCTTTTGGCCATATCACATCACATAGCATACCCTGCAAAAACAAGTTAGACGTCCTCTAATTGTTGTTTGCATGTTTTACGTGGCTGCTATGGGTTTCTAGCAAGAACGTTTCTTACCTACGCAAAGACCACAACGTGATATGCCAATTGCTATTTACCCTTCATAAGGACCCTTTTCATCGAATCCGATCCGACTAAAGTAGGAGAGACAGACACCCGCTAGCCACCTTATGCAACTAGTGCATGTCAGTCGGTGGAACCAGTCTCACGTAAGAGTACGTGTAAGGTCGGTCCGGGCCGCTTCATCCCACGATGCTGCCGAATCAAGATAAGACTAGTAACGGCAAGAATATTGAACAAAATCAACGCCCACAACTACTTTGTGTTCTACTCGTGCATAGAATCTACGCATAGACCTAGCTCATGATGCCACTGTTGGGGAACGTAGCAGAAATTCAAAATTTTCCTACGTGTCACCAAGATCAATCTATGGAGAGACCAGCAACGAGGGGAAGGAGAGTGCATCTACGTACCCTTGTAGATCGCTAAGCGGAAGCGTTCAAGTGAACGGGGTTGATGGAGTCGTACTCGTCGTGATTCAAATCACCGATGATCCTAGCGCCGAACGGACGGCACCTCCGCGTTCAACACACGTACGGAACGGAGACGTCTCCCATGCCTTGATCCAGAAAGGAGGAGGGAGAGGTTGATAGAGATCCAGCAGCACGACGGCGTGGTGGAAGTAGCGGGATTCCAACAGGGCTTCGCTAAGCGCTGCGGGAGGAGGAAGATGTGTCACGGGAGGGAGAGGGAGGCGCCAGGCCTTAGATAGGTTTGATCCTCCTTTTCCCCACTATATATAGGGCCAAGGGAGAGGGGGAGGCGCAGCCCTTGCCCCTTCCTCCAAGGAAGGGTGCAGCCAAGGGTGGGGAGGAGTCCATCCTCCCCAAGGCACCTCGGAGGTGCCTTCCCCTTTTAGGACTCTCCCCTTTTTCCCATCTCTTGGCGCATGGGCCTCTTGGGGCTGGTGCCCTTGGCCCATATAGGCCAAGGCACACCCCCTACAGCCCATGTGCCCCCCGGGGCAGGTGGCCCCACCCGGTGGACCCCCGGGACCCTTTCGGTGGTCCCGGTACAATACCGGTGACCCCGAAACTTGTCCCGATGGCCGAAATAGCACTTCCTATATATAATTCTTTACCTCCGGACCATTCCGGAACTCCTCGTGACGTCCGGGATCTCATCCAAGACTCCGAACAACTTTCGGGTTACCGCATACTAATATCTCTATAACCCTAGCGTCACCGAACCTTAAGTGTGTAGACCCTACGGGTTCGGGAAGCATGCAGACATGACCGAGACGTTCTCCGGTCAATAACCAACAGCGGGATCTGGATACCCATGATGGCTCCCACATGTTCCACGATGATCTCATCGGATGAACCACGATGTCAAGGACTCAATCAATCCCGTATACAATTCCCTTTGTCTAGCGGTATTGTACTTGCCCGAGATTCGATCGTCGGTATCCCTATACCTTGTTCAATCTCGTTACCGGAAAGTCTCTTTACTCGTTCCGTAACACATCATCCCGTGATCAACTCCTTGGTCACATTGCGCATATGATGATGTCCTACCGAGTGGGCCCAGAGATACCTCTCCGCTTACACGGAGTGACAAATCCCAGTCTCGATTCGTGCCAACCCAACAGACACTTTCGGAGATACCTGTAATGCACCTTTATAGCCACCCAGTTACGTTGTGACGTTTGATACACCCAAAGCATTCCTACGGTATCCGGGAGTTGCACAATCTCATGGTCTAAGGAAATGATACTTGACATTAGAAAAGCTTTAGCATACGAACTACACGATCTTTGTGCTAGGCTTAGGATTGGGTCTTGTCCATCACATCATTCTCCTAATGATGTGATCCCGTTATCAACGACATCCAATGTCCATGGTTAGGAAACCGTAACCATCTATTGATCAACGAGCTAGTCAACTAGAGGCTTACTAGGGACATGGTGTTGTCTATGTATCCACACATGTATCTGAGTTTCCTATCAATACAATTATAGCATGGATAATAAACGATTATCATGAACAAGGAAATATATAATAACCAATTTATTATTGCCTCTAGGGCATATTTCCAACAATATTCACCCCGACCAGTAGAGCAAAGAGTTGCTCCTCAACCTTCTGAACCTATTGAAAATGTTTACTTTGAAATTCCTTCGGGTATGATAGAGAAACTGCTAGCTAATCCTTTTGTAGGAGATGGAACATTGCATCCGATTTACACCTAATATATGTGGATGAAGTTTGTGGATTATTTAAGCTTGTAGGTATGCCCGATGATGTTATCAAGAAGAAGGTCTTCCCTTTATCTTTGAAGGGAGAGGCATTGACATGGTATATGCTATGTGATGATATGGGATCATGGGACTACAAGCGATTGAAATTGGAATTTCATCAGAAGTTTTATCCTATTCATCTTGTTCATCGTGATCGTAATTACATATATAATTTTTGGCCTCGCGAAGGAGAAAGCATCGCTCAAGCTTGGGGGAGGCTTAAGTCAATGTTATATTCATGCCCCAATCATGAGCTCTCAAGAGAAATGATTATTCAAAAAAATTATGCTCGACTTTCTCTCAGTAATCGCTCCATGCTCGATACTTCTTGTACTGGATCTTTTATGATGAAGACTATTGAATTCAAATGGGGTTTATTGGAAAGAATTAAATGCAACTCTGAAGATTGGGACCTTGACGAAGGTAAGGAGTCAGGTATAACACCTAAGTTTTATTGTGTTAAATATTTTATGGATATCGATGCTTTCCGTGAATTTAGCACTAAATATGGACTTGACTCTGAGATAGTAGCTTCTTTCTGAGAATCCTTTACTACTCATGTTGATCTCCCAAAGGAGAAGTGGTTTAAATATAATCCTCCCATTGAAGTAAAAGTAGTTGCACCTATTAAAGTTGAAGAAAAGACTATCACTTATAATGATCCTGTTGTTCCTATTACTTATATTGAGAAACCACCTTTCCCTGTTAGAATAAAGGATCATGCTAAAGCTTCAACTTTGGTTAATAAAAGTAATATTAAGACACCTAAACCCCCTGAGCAAATTAAAGTTGAACCTAGTATTGCTACGGTTGAAGATCTCCTGGCCGATAATATTGATGGGCATGTTATTTACTTCTGCAATGAATCTGCTAGAATTGCTAGACCTGATGCTAAAAATAAACATAGACCTATTGTAGGCATGCCTGTTATTTCTGTTAAAATAGGAGATCATTGCTATCATGGCTTATGTGATATGGGTGCTAGTGCAAGTGCAATACCTCATTCCTTATACCAAGAAATTATGCATGATATTGCACCTGCTGAGATAGAAGAGATTGATGTTACAATTAAGCTTGCCAATAGAGATACTATTTCACCAGTTGGTATTGTTAGAGATGTTGAAGTCTTGTGTGGGAAAGTTAAATACCTTGCTGATTTTCTTGTTCTCGGTTCCCCGCAAGATGACTTTTGTCCCATTATATTTGGTAGACCCATCTTGAATACTTTTAATGCTAAGATAGACTGCAATAAGGATATTGTTTCTGTTGGTTTAGGGGATATGTCTCATGAGTTTAATTTTACTAAATTTCGTAGACAACCCCATGATAAATAATTGCCTAGTAAAGATGAAATTATTGGTCTTGCTTCTATTGCTGTGCCTCCTACTGATCCTTTAGAACAATATTTGCTAGACCATGAAAACGATATGTTTATGGGTGAAAGAAGGGAAATAGATGACGTATTCTTTAAACAGGGACCTATTCTGAAACACAACTTGCCTGTTGAAATCCTAGGGGATCCTCCTCCACCCAAGGGTGATCCCATGTTTGAGCTTAAACCATTGCCTGATAATCTTAAATATGCTTATCTTGATGAAAAGAAGATATATCCTGTTATTATTAGTGCTAACCTTTTAGAGCATGAAGAAGAGAAATTGTTGAAAACTCTGAAGAACCACCGTGCTGCTATTGGATATACTCTTGATGATCTTAAGGGCATTAGTCCCACTCTATGTCAACACAAAATAAATTTGGAGAAAGACGCCAAACCAGTTATTGATCACCAACGACGGCTAAATCCTAAGATGAAAGAAGTGGTAAGAAAGGAAATATTAAAGCTCCTTGAAGTAGGTATAATTTATCTCGTTACAGATAGTCAATGGGTAAGCCATGTCCATTGTGTCCCTAAGAAGGGAGGTATTACTGTCGTTCCTAATGATAAAGATGAATTGATTCCGCAAAGAATTATTACAGGCTATAGGATGGTGATTGATTTCCGCAAATTAAATGAAGCTACTAAAAAGATCATTACCCTTTGCCTTTCATTGATCAAATGCTAGAAAGATTATCCAGACATACACATTTTTGCTTTCTAGATGGTTACTCTGGTTTCTCTCAAATACATGTGTCAGCTGATGATCAAGAAAATACTACTTTTACTTTCCCTTTCCGTACCTTTGCTTATAGACGTATGCCTTTTGGTTTATGTAATGCACCTGCTACCTTTCAAAGATGCATGATGGCTATATTCTCTGACTTTTGTAAAAAGATTTGTGAAGTTTTCATGGAATGATTTCTCTGTTTATGGATCCTATTTTGATGATTGCTTGAGCAAACTTGATCGAGTTTTGCAGAGATGTGAAGAAACTAACCTTGTCTTGAATTGGGAGAAGTGACACTTTATGGTTAATGAAGGTATTGTCTTGGGGCATAAAATTTCTGAAAGAGGTATTGAAGTTGACAAAGCTAAAGTTGATGCTATTGAAAAGATGTCATGCCCCAAGGACATCAAAGGTAGAATAAGTTTCCTTGGTCATGCCAGTTTTCATAGGAGGTTCATTAAGGACTTCTCAAAATTTCTCAGCCTCTGACTAACCTATTACAAAAAGATATTCCTATTGTCTTTGATGATGATTGTGTAGAAGCATTTGAAATACTTAGGAAAGCCTTGATTTCTGCACCTATTGTTCAGCCACTAATGTCTACTACACAACCTTCTTCTTGTAGATGTTGTTGGGCCTCCAAGTGCAGAGGTTTGTAGGACAGTAGCAAATTTCCCTCAAGTGGATGACCTAAGGTTTATCAATCTATGGGAGGCGTAGGATGAAGATGGTCTCTCTCAAGCAACCCTGCAACGAAATAACAAAGAGTCTCTTGTGTCCCCAACACACACAATACAATGGTAAATTGGATAGGTGCACTAGTTCAGCGAAGAGATGGTGATACAAGTGCAATATGGATAGTAGATAATGGTTTTGTAATCTGAAAATATAAAAATAGCAAGGTAACTAATGATAAAAGTGAGCACAAACGGTATTGCAATGCTAGGAAACAAGGCCTAGGGTTCATACTTTCACTAGTGCAAGTTCTCTCAACAATAATAACATAATTGGATCACATAACTATCCCTCAACATGCAACAAAGAGTCACTCCAAAGTCACTAATAGCGAAGAACAAACGAAGAGATTATGGTAGGGTACAAAACCACCTCAAAGTTATTCTTTTGGATCGATCTATTCAAGTGTTCGTACTATAATAACACCTTAAGACACAAATCAACAAAAACCCTAATGTCACCTAGATACTCCAATGTCACCTCAAGTATCCGTGGGTATGATTATACGATATGCATCACACAATCTCAGATTCATCTATTCAACCAACACATAGAACCTCAAAGAGTGCCCCAAAGTTTCTACCGGAGAGTCAAGACAAAAGCGTGTGCCAACCCCTATGCATAGGTTCATGGGCGGAACCCGCAAGTTGATCACCAAAACATACATCAAGTGGATCAATAGAATACCCCATTGTCACCACGGGTATCCCACGCAAGACATACATCAAGTGTTCTCAAATCCTTAAAGTCTCAATCTGATAAGATAACTTCAAAGGGAAAACTCAATCCATTACAAGTTAGTAGAGGGGGAGAAACATCATAAGATCCAACTATAATAGCAAAGCTCGCGATACATCAAGATCGTACCACCTCAAGAACACGAGAGAGAGAAAGAGAGAGATCAAACACATAGCTACTGGTACATACCCTTAGCCCCGAGGGAGAACTACTCCCTCCTCGTCATGGAGAGCGTCGGGATGATGAAGATGGCCACCGGAGAGGGATTCCCCCTCCCGCAGGGTGCCAAAACGGGTCTAGATTGGTTTTCGGTGGCTACAGGGGCTTCTGGCGGCGGAACTCCCGATCTATTCTGCTCCTCGAAGTTTTTCGGGTATATGGGTATATATAGGAGGAAGAAGTACGTCGGTGGATCTCCGGGCTGTCCACAAGGCAGGGGGCGCGCCCAAGGGAGTGGGCGCGCCCCCCACCCTCGTGGGCAGCCCGGGACTCTCCTGGTCCATCTCAGATACTCCGTGGGCTTATTCTGGTCCAAAAATAAGTTCCGTGAAGTTTCAGGTCAATTGGACTCCGTTTGATTTTCCTTTTCTGCGATACTCTAAAACAAGGAAAAAACAGAAACTGGCACTGGGCTCTAGGTTAATAGGTTAGTCCCAAAAATAATATAAAAGTGCATAATAAAGCCCATAAACATCCAAAACAGATAATATAATAGCATGGAACAATCAAAAATTATAGATACGTTGGAGACGTATCATCCACCCGATTGGAGTTTACCCTTTGAAATCATGTGTGATGCTTGTGATTATGCTGTAGGTGATGTTCTAGGACAAAGAGTTGATAAAAAATTAAATGTTATCCAATATGCTAGTAAAACTCTAGACAATGCCCAGAGAAATTATGCTACTACTGAAAAAGAATTCTTAGCAGTTGTATTTGCTTGCGATAAGTTCAGACCTTATATTGTTGATTCTAAAGTAACTATTCACACTAATCATGCTGCTATTAAATATCTGATGGAAAAGAAAGATGCTAAACCTAGACTTATTAGATGGGTTCTCCTGCTACAAGAATTTGATTTGCATATTATTGATAGAAAGGGAGCTGAGAACCTCATTGCAGACAACTTGTCTAGGTTAGAGAATGTTCTTAATGACCCACTACCTATTGATGATAGCTTTCTTGATGAACAATTAGCTGTCATAAACGCTTCTCGTACTGCTCCATGGTATGCTGATTATGCTAATTACATTGTTGCTAAATTTATACCACCTAGTTTCACATACCAGCAAAAGAAAAGTTTTTTCTATGATTTAAGACATTACTTCTGGGATGACCCACACCTTTATAAAGAAGGAGTAGATGGTGTTATTAGACGTTGTGTACCTGACCAGGAATAGGAACAAATCCTACACAAGTGTCACTCTAAGGCTTATGGAGGACACCATGCTGGAGATAGAACTGCACACAAGGTATTGCAATCCGGTTTTTATTGGCCTACTCTCTTCAAGGATGCACGTATGTTTGTTTCGTCTTGTGATGAACTTCAAAGAATTGGTAATATTAGTAGACGTCAAGAAATGCCTATGAATTATTCACCTGTTATTGAACCATTTGATGTTTGGGGCTTTGATTATATGGGACCTTTTCCTTCCTCTAATGGGTATACACATATTTTAGTTGTTGTTGATTACGTCACTAAGTGGGTAGAAGCTACTCCAACTAGTAGTGCTGATCATAACACCTCTATTAAGATGCTTAAAGAAGTTATTTTTCTGAGGTTTGGAGTCCCTAGATATTTAATGACTGATGGTGGTTCACATTTCATTCATGGTGCTTTTCGTAAAATGCTCGCTAAGTATGATGTTAATCATATAATTGCATCTCCATATCATCCACAGTCTATTGGTCAAGTAGAACTTAGCAATTGAGAGCTTAAAATAATTTTGCAAAAGACTGTTAATAGATCTAGAAAGAATTGGTCCAAGAAACTTGATGATGCATTATGGGCTTATAGAACTACATACAAAAATCCTATGGGTATGTCTCCGTACAAAATGGTTTATGGAAAAGCATGTCACTTACCTCTCGAATTAGAACATAAGGCATATTGGGCCATTAAAGAGCTCAATTATGATTTCAAACTTGCCGGTGAGAAGAGGTTATTTGACATTAGCTCACTTGATGAATGGAGAAACCATGCCTATGAAAATGTCAAGCTGTTTGAAGAAAAAGTTAAAAGATGGCATGATAAAAGGATAAAAAAACATGAGTTCAATGTAGGTGATTATGTATTGTTATACAACTCTCGTTTAAGATTTTTTTGCAGGCAAACTTCTCTCTAAATGGGAAGGTCCTTACATTATCGATACGGCACAACCTATAGCTAACTTGACAGAGCCCATTGATTTCTGTATTGATTTACAGATCAAGAGAGATCGTGGATATCAGACAGAACTCAGAAAGAACTATCAAGATGGGCGGAGTTGTTGAATATCAACAACTTATTACACAGAATCCAATTTTTTTAGAGCGAGTTGAAGGAGTAGGTTTTATTAGCGGAGAAGAAGCAGTAAATTGGGTTTCCGAAATATTGTAATGGAAAAAGAAGTGCTTCGAATCATTGCTATTTGACTCGGACCTGTTCTGAAAAAGTCGAGGTATTTCGAATTGTTTGTTGACACGGACAAAGTAAGGCAGATTCTCTTTTTCGAAGTTGCACCTACAACTACTCATTGAAAATAATCCTATTCTTATTGGTAAATGCTCAATATCCAAGTGGGCTTACAAATTTGATCATGATCAATTGCTTTGTGGATTGTCTCATGTCTCTTGATTAGTTGGTATTTAGCATGAAGAGATTAACGAGACTTCTTTCTCTTTTGAGTTTTTCTGGCGGACCTACCGCGCAAGATCTTTGGTCTTCCCCTGGAACCAATGAAAAAAAGTGGATCGCTTCTTATGTACTCGCTCAGAATGATTCTTCCCTATCTATAGTTAGATGCGGACTACCTGCACCTGGACAGAAAGACCCTATGAAGCTTTACTGTTCCCTGGGATTGGCTTTGGGCCTTTCCTGCGCAGCTTAGGTGGAAGGCGAAGAAGGCCCCCTTCCGGGGGGGCCCGAGCCATCAGTGAGATACCACTCTGGAAGAGCTCAGATTCTAACCTTGTGTCAGACCCGCGGGCCAAGGGACAGTCTCAGGTAGATAGGCTCTAGAGATATGGTAATATGGAGAAGACAAAATTTTTTGAAGCACGCACAGAACCGGAAGCGCCCCTTGTTTCAAAGAGAGGAGGACGGGTTATTCACATTTAATTTGATGGTCAGAGCAGGCTCGATGTGATAGCATCGTCCTTTGTAATGATCAAGACTGGTAAGTCCATCAGTCCAAACAGTTGTCCATGTACCAGTAGAAGATTCGGCATCCACTCAAACACTACAGTGGAAGTGTGTTGAATCAAGAGTAGATAGTAAGCGCCTTTATTATGGTCGTTTCATTCTGTCCCCGCTTAGAAAAGGTCAAGCGGACACCGTCGGTATTGCCTTGCAATAGCCATTCCTGAGATTATCCACCCGCCTGGGGAGTTTATAAACAAAAAAATATCACTAATTCCATCTTCTATACTCTGATATACTATGAGACCTGTAATAATTAAGTTCAACTTCAAATTTACAGAAATTTTGCAAAAAAAAGTAAACTCTTCCATTGAAGGTTTTTTTTTATTTTTAGGCTAGTGCAAATAGCATAAGGGGAATGTCCCATTACAAAATTGTAAATTTCGAATTGATTTCTAATCTATTGTATTCTTTTTCAAGACTGCCGCCACTCGGATTCGAACCGAGATGCTTGAGCACTGCTTCCTAAGAGCAGACAGAAATAAGTAAAAAAGTATATAATGCAGAATAAGTAAAAAAGTATAATTAGATCTATCTCGAATTTTTGAGAACCCTTTGATAAGGCGTTCAAGGGGTTCTCAAATAAACCCCTAGTATATGAAAGAATGAAAAGGTGCTTTCGTTCTTGTGGAATAAGAAGCCCTCGTACCTTAATGAAAGGAAAATCATACGGAATACTATATGATTTCACCATTTGTTTCATCACAAACAATCTGGGACGGAAGGATTCGAACCTCCGAGTAACGGGACCAAAACCCGCTGCCTTACCACTTGGCCACGCCCCATTTCGGGTTTTATGCCTCGCGAAGAAAATAATCCTATTTGACCACTATACATTGCGAGCATCAGGAAATAGAATAATCGCGAATTCCGTGTAATTGGCCAAGCTGCTAAAGTAGCTAAAGTAGTGATAAATCCTGTCAATAAAATAGATCCTAAATAAACTATCAACCTCCAAAAAAGTTTAATTAATTTAATTACTAGAATTAGAATTCTAGTAGTAATATATTTTTTCAGTACCAAAAACAATTAACTATAATAACTAAATAAACTATTCCAATGAAAAGATTGAAAGTTTTTGGTAGTTATAGAATTCTCGTACTTCTTCAACTCGAATACCAAAAGGAAGAAAAAACTAGCAAGTTAACTCAAAGAATTTATCACACAAATAGTCAATTTGTTAGAACTTGCTTAGTAGTGAATTGGGAACAAGAAGAAAAAGAAAAGGCTGGTGCTTCCCTTGTTGAGGTAAGAGCAAATGATCTTATTCGCGATTTCCTTTTAAGGGAAAGAAGGAAAAGGCAGATTCAAAATCTTTTTTCTTCGGACTTTCCCAAACACAAAATACCTCCTTGTATTCGCACTCTCAAATGAGAGTGCCATAATTTACAAGAACATTCTGTAGTATTAGTAAGAGGAGGAAGGGTTAAGGATTTACCCGGTGTGAGATATCACATTATTCGAGAGCCAGTGCAAATTTGGTTCGGAACGAATAGAACAGGCTATGTCGAGCCAAGAGCATTTTCATTACTATGGAAAATGATGGATAGCAAAATCCACAATCGAATGGAGATGGAAAATCCGTCCACCCGGGTTTATTAATTTGCAAATTCTTCCTCAGCTAGTTAAAAAAATGAAATTGGTAAGGCAGCGGGTTTTGGTCCCGTTACTCGGAGGTTCGAATCCTTCCATCCCAGATTGTTTCTGATGAAACAAACGGTGAAATCATATAGTATTCCGTACGAGACAAAATTTTATTAAAGAGAATAATGATATCTTATTCTTTCTCAGAAAACATAATAAAGTCTTAAGTCCAGTCAAATTGACTATCTTTCTTAAGTCTCTAAATTGAGAAAGTCTAGTTTTCGTAATCGACCAATTCATTAACATACCACTGAACCACTTTTTATTAACATAATGACAATGAGCCCTTATTGCAGCTGATGCTACTAAATCTGTTGCTCTTTTTTTGGTACCAACAATTAAGAAACTTTTTCCCTGACTTGCTGCATCAAAAACTAAATCACAAGCTTCTGATACAAAACGAGCCGTTCTAGCGAGATTGGACTAAAAAATCTGCGGTTCCTAATGGAATAGGTAACAAAGCCACTTTGCCACCTACTGCTACTAACTCGCCGCCTCCCCACGTTAAGCTAGTACTTGTTGTTGCACCAGGAGCTGTTATGCCAGGCGCAGTAGCATGGATATTTTGTACCCATTGAGCAAAGATAGGTTGTAATTGTATGGCAGTATCCGAAAACATATCTTGTGGACGGCCTAAAGCACTCATGGTATCATTATGAATGTACAACCTATCTGATAGAAAAGGGTCCCATGATCCCGAGCCGATCTTACCTTGGCTCGCAAACCCCAAGTTTGTCTATGAAGAGCTAATCTAATTGTATTTTTTTCTAGAATGGATTTCTTATGTGGAATACTAATGGATAGGGCTTCGTTGCTAAGTGCTACAAGATCTAGGAGGTCTATCGTTCCGGAGCCATAAAAATCAGCAACTTCGAAGGCACAAATCCGAAGGTGGTGAACGGTCAAAGAATCAAACATTATATCTCAGGTAATCCAATAAATGTTGAAACTAATATTATTGAAACCGTAACCCCGGAGGAATACATAAGAGACACTTTCTAGAACATTTTAGACTCCGAAAAGGAATAGATATGTGGTACGGTAAGTAGACCGACTCCAAAACAGTCCTAATGGCAATTTTTCTCTGTTTTGGAATATTTAAGAAAATAGGAAAATAAGAAGCTGACCGGAAAGGACACGAGGCTTCCACGAGGGTGGAGGGCGCGCCCCCCTGCCCCGTGGGCACCTCGTGTGCTCTCCGGACTCTGTTTTCTTGCACGATACTTCTTTTGGTCGGTAAAAATTCACTATATAATCTCACGAGGGTTTTGACCACGTATCATGCAAATATCTCCTGTCTTTGTTTTGAGCTATTTTTCTGACAAATCTAGGTCGTCATGTCGTCTTCAAGTACCCCCAAGGACAAGTTCTTCGAGAAGGTCATCAACCCCTACCTCGCGGAGGTGCTGCAACACCCTCAAACCATTGAGATGCGTGAGGGGTTGTTGCACATCCGCGATGTTGAGGGACCAAGCAGGACCAGAAGCGTGGAGACAGGGCTCGAGGCAATGGAGCAACAAGTTTTGAAGTGTCAGGAGATGGTGGAGCGTGGACTCGACTCCAATCACATAATGATCACGGAGTTCACCAACAACCACAAGCTGGATGCCAAGGACATTGGGGAGGCCATCTTCAAGCTTCATGAGAAAATCGAGCACCTCCAAGCCCAGATCTATGACCTGCAAAATCAAAACTGTGAGTATGAATATAGATTCAAGAGGATGAGTTTGGCTGCAGATTTAAGGATCTCGAAGACTCGATCATCCTTCTATGATGGTGAGCCTATGCCTTGGAAGAGGGACGACAAGCCTACATCATCAACAGCTCCATATCCTTCACCAACAAAGAAGAACTGAGCATCGGGTATGGGCACTCCCCTTGGCAACTGCCAAGCTTGGGGGAGTGCCCCGGTATCGTATCACCATCACTTTTATCTTTACCATTTTTCTTAGTTCGATCCTTTTGATAATATCTTGATGTAGTAGAATAAAGTTTTAGTATGATCTAGTTGTGAGTTTTGCTTTACAATCTTATTATGTAATCGAGTGCGTGAGCTATATATAATAAAGATTAGTGTTGAGTCAAGGGCTTGGTTATTTTGCTATGATCTTGAGGGAATAAAATAAAAGAGAAGAAATAAAAAGAAATAAAGAGATCATATGGATCTTATGGAGACTAATGAGCTCATATATAGAGAGTATGATGAATAAAAGTTGTTGAGAGTTGACAAACATAGTTTTGGTCATCGTTGCAATCAATAGGAAGTAATAAAGAAAGAGAGGTTTTCACATATAAATATACTATCTTGGACATCTTTTATAATTGTGAGCACTCATTAAAATATGACATGCTAAAGAGTTGACGTTGGACAAGGAAGACAACGTAATGGGTTATGTTTTCTTAAATTTGAGATAAATTATATTGTCATGGATCATCCAACATGTTGAGCTTGCCTTTCCCTCTCATGCTAGCCAATTTCTTTGCACCAAGTAGAGATACTACTTGTGCTTCCAAATATCCCTAAACCTATTTTTGCCATGAGAGTCCACCATACCTACCTATGGATTGAGAAATATCCTTCAAGTAAGTTTTCATCGGTGTACGCAATAAAAAATTGCTCTCTAAATATGTATGATCTATTAATGTGGAGAAAATAAGCTTTATACGATCTTGTGATGTGGAAGAAATAAAAGCGACGGACTGCATAATAAAGGTCCATATCACAAGTGGCAATATAAAGTGACGTTATTTTTCATTAAGATTTTGTGCATCCAACCATAAAAGCGCATGACAACCTCTGCGTCCCTCTGCGAAGGGCCTATCTTTTATTCTTGTCTTATACTTCATGCAAAGAGTCATGGTGATATTCACCTTTCCTTTTTACATTTTATCCTTTGGCAAGCACAATGTGTTGAAATGATCCTGATATATATAGCTAATTGGATGTGAGTTTTCATGAACTATTATTGTTGACATTACCCTTGAGGTAAAACGTTGGGAGGCAAAACTATAAGCCCCTAACTTTCTCTGTGTGCGATTAAAACTTCACACCCATAAATATTGCGTGAGTGTTAGCAATTGTGAAAGACTAAATGATAGTTGAGTATGTGGACTTGCTGAAAAGCTCTTATATTGACTCTTTCCTATGTTATGATAAATTGCAATTGCCTCAATGACTGAGATTAGAGTTTGTTGGTTGTCAATGAAGTTTATGATTCATACTTGAAATTGTGATTGAATTATTACTTTAGCATAAGAGATCATATGACAATATATATATGTTGTTGTTCTAAGAATGATCATGATGCCCTCATGTCCGTATTTTATTTTTATCGACACCTCTATCTCCAAACATGTGGACATATTTTTTGATTTCGGCTTTCGCTTGAGGACAAGCGAGATCTAAGCTTGGGGAGTTGATACGTACATTTTGCATCATGCTTTTATATCGATATTTATTGCATTATGGGCTATTATTACACATTATGTCACAATACTTATGCCTATTCTGTAGCGACCAGACCTCAAACAGTCTGTTCTCTGTGCTCCGTTGTCATCCCTGGATCAGTAATGCTAACACCACATAGTACTCGGAGGATTTATAGCAGAGTAGCAATCACACACTTATTACATCGAGTGTCTCAAAAGAGAACTTATTACAATAAATATGGCTTAAGGCCATCTAATTACGATAACAGCGGAAGGCTTGGAAGATAAGTGAGTCCATCAACTCCAACGGCATCACTGAGTATAGAACCACGACCTAAAACTCCTTAATCGTCGTCTGAAAAGTCTGCAACATTAACGTTGCAGCCCGAAAACGGGTCAGCACATGGAATATGCTGGCAAGGTAACACATAGAGAGTAATGGAATGCAACAGCTATACTATATGCATATTTGGCTCGTGGAAAGCTCTATGGTTATTGTTTTGCATAAAGCCAATTTTTCCCTACTTCAAAAGGAATAAATTTAATTACTATCTTGGTGGTTGTTAAACATTGAGAATGGTTGACAGCATTCTCAATCCCAATTAAGCATCATCATTAACCCAAGAACATTAATTTTAGAGTAACATGTTGAGATTCACATGATAATCCAGATACTAGATACTCAAGATGTCCATAACCGGGGACACGGCTAATCATGATTAGTTTGTTACACTCTGCAGAGGTTTGCGCACTTTTCCCCACAAGACTCGATCGCCTCCGTTGGATTTCTCGCACTACATGGTGTTTGAGAAACGGATGACCGAGACACAGTCTTTCAGAAGCGCTAGCACCTTACGATGGATAGACCGGTACACCTACTTTCCCCTACATCTGCTAGTCTACCCTGTAAGAGTTCGCACGACTTAATCAACTATGCCAGAGCCCATAATGGCTTGTGGCTGCACACGGAAGTTTCTAGTTTGAAAAATCTCATGATCCCTTTGAGCCTGGGTGGCGGTCCAAAAGAAAACAGGCATGTCCTGGAATACCCAGGTGCCTCAATCCACCCAGATGTGTATTTAAGTTGCCACCTTAGATAAACCATTAATTATCAATCTCACATCTGTCATGGATTTCACTCACCCAATCCACGTCTACTAGCATAGCATGGCATAATAAGCAAACGTAGAAGTAACTCCCAAAGGTTTGATAATAAATAGGTAATAGGTACTACCTCATCTACTTCCCATCCCACAGTTTAATTAGATCCTAATCATGCAATGTGTGAAGATTGATCTAATGCAAAAAAACTGGGTTGTAGAAAAGGTATGATCAAAGTGTTACTTACCTTGCTGATGATCCGTGAAACCTAACGATTCGAAGTAACAGGCGGCGCACTCCGGGTACTCTATCACAGGCAAACAAACAACCATACAATAAGTACTCATCTAATGCACAGGTAAAACTCAAATAAGAGATCTAACCAGAAGGTTCAACTTAAGAACTCCGGTTGGCAAAAGGAATCAAATCGAACGAAGCAAAGAAAGTCAAACGGCGAAAGAAAACAACTTCGTTCTAGTAATCTGAACCTAAGTCAAATTTTACAGTAGCAAAAACTTGTTTAAGTTGATTATTCGGATAGAGGGTTTCGAGACGAAACTCCAGGCGCTTGAATCGCCTGATTCCGATAAACGAGCAAAAAGTTATACTAAAACGAAAATCGGATCAGAAAATAACCGCGGAAAAATCCGACGAAAAAGAAAAACGATGAACGGAATTTTTTTTTAAAACGGCACGGAATTCGAGGTGCGGCGAACCTCGGGCGACGCGCGGCTACGGCGGATAGGCGCGGCGGCGGCTGGCGGCGGCGGGGCTGGGGCTGGGCGCGGCTAGGGTTTCGGGGCGGCTGGGCCTTTGGGCTGGCTTGCCCCGGCTTATAAAGGCCCCGGCCAGGCGGAGTCCTGGCCGAGTACGGCCCATAGTCGGTTCCGTTTTTTTTTCGCTTGGAAGAAAAATAAAAAGAAATACTAAACGGACTCCACAAATCCCGAAATAAATTTTCCCGGGCTTCTAAAATCAAGCCCGACAAAGTGAACATTTATTTGGGCCCTAAATGCAATTTTGAAAAACGCGCATTTTTCCTAATTCAAATAAAAACAACAAAAAAACACCGAAATAAAACTATTTGATTTTTTTATTAAATCCTCAATATTTCTATATTTTGGGAAAGTCATTTTATTCCCTCTCTCATATTTTTGTAATAGAAATAATTGATGATAAAATAAATAAAATCAAATGATCCTATTCTCAAAATTTGAGAAAAACTCAAATATGAAAATAACGAAATCCCCAACTCTCTCCGTGGGTCCTTGAGTTGCTTAGAATTTTCTAGGATCAAAACCCAAAGCAAATAAAATATGATATGCATGATGACCTAATGTATAACATTCCAAATTGAAAATTTGGGATGTTACATATTCTCTCTTATTTTACAAGGTTTACATGAAGAGGGGGAATGCCGGCAGCTGGAATTCTGGGCTGGAAAAGGAGCAAATATTAGAGACCTATTCTGCACATCTCCAAAAGTCTTGAAACTCCACGGGAGCATGTTTCAGAATATATAAAAAATATTGGGCGAAAGAAGTACCAGAGGGGGGCCACCCACCGTCCACGAGGGTGGGGGGCGCGCCCCCTGCCTCGTGGGCCCCCTGATGGCCCTCTGACGCCCATCTTTGTCTATATGGAGTCTTTCGTCGAGGAAAAAATCATAAGCAAGCTTTCAGGATGAAACTCCGCCGTCACGAGGCGGAACCTTGTTGGAACCAATCTAGGGCTCCGGCGGAGCTGTTCTGCTGGGGAAACTTCCCTCCGGGAGGGGGAAATCATCACCATCGTCATCACCAACGATCATCTCATTGGGAGGGGGTCAATCTCCATCAACATCTTCACCAGCACCATCTCATCTCAAACCCTAGTTCATCTCTTGTATCCAATCTTTGTATCCAAACCTCAGATTGGTACCTGTGGGTTGCTAGTAGTGTTGATTACTCCTTGTAGTTGATGCTAGTTGGTTTACTTGGTGGAAGATCATATGTTCAGATCCATTATGCATATTAATACCCCTCTGACTATGAACATGAATAGGCTTTGTGAGTAGTTACGTTTGTTCCTGAGGACATGGGAGAAGTCTTGCTATAAGTAGTCATGTGAATTTGGTATTCGTTTGATATTTTGATGAGATGTATGTTGTCATCCCTCTAGTGGTGTCATGTGAACGTCGACTACATGACACTTCACCATTGTTTGGGCCTAGAGGGAGGCATTGGGAAGTAATAAGTAGATGATGGGTTGCTAGAGTGACAGAAGCTTAAACCCTAGTTTATGCGTTGCTTCGTAAGGGGCTGATTTGGATCCATATGTTTCATGCTATGGTTAGGTTTTACCTTAATACTTCTGTTGTAGTTGTTGATGCTTGCAATGGGGGTTAATCATAAGTGGGATGCTTGTCCAAGTAAGGGCAGTACCCAAGCACCGGTCCACCCACATATCAAATTATCAAAGTACCGAACGCGAATCATATGAACGTGATGAAAACTAGCTTGACGATAATTCCCATGTGTCCTCGGGAGCGCTTTCCTTCTTATAAGAGTTTTTCCAGGCTTGTCCTTTACTACCAAAAGGATTGGGCCATCTTGCTGCACCTTATTTACTTTTTTTGCTTGCTACTCGTTACAAATTACCTTATCACAAAACTATCTGTTACCGATAATTTCAGTGCTTGCAGAGAATACCTTACTGAAAACTGCTTATCATTTCCTTCTGCTCCTCGTTGGGTTCGACACTCTTACTTATCGAAAAGGCTACAATAGATCCCCTAACTTGTGGGTCATCAGAATGCTATGATGATTGTTATGATCCCGTTGATTCTTTTGAAATATCCCTTTTCGATGATGCTTGCTATGCTTGTGGCCAAGATGCCAATATGAATTATGCTTATGGAGATGAACTTGCTATAGTTCCTTATGTTGAACATAAATTGTTGCTATTCCACCCACGCATGATAGTCCTATTAGCTATTTGAATTCTCCCGACTACACTATATCGGAGAAGTTTTCCCTTATTAAGGATTATATTGATGGGTTGCGTTTCACAACTACACATGATGATTTTGATAGGTATAATATGCATGTGCTTGCTGCTCCTACTTGCAATTATTATGAGAGAGGAACTACATCTCCGCCTCTCCATGTTTCCAATATGATAAAATTGCAAGAAACTGTTTATACTATGCATTGGCCTTTACTATGTGTGCATGAATTGTTCTTTTGTGACATGCTGATGCATAGGAAGAGAGTTAGACTTCGTCATTACATGATATATGTTGCTTTGTGCTCACTACTAAATCATAAATCATTGTTAATTAAAATTGTCTTTGATATACATTGGGATCCGGGTGGATTCATTACTTGAGCACCTTATGCCTAGCTTAATGGCTTTAAAGAAAGTGCTGCCAGGGAGACAACTCGGAAGTTTTAGAGAGTCATTTATTTCTGTTGTGTGCTTTTATAAAGTTAAAAAATAAAAATAATGTGCCAAGATTTACCTTTAGGATGTTTACATTGCTTGTTGGTGTGTGCGGTGCAAGACAGAAACTTTAGTTGTAGTGCGCGATTTTACATTTTTTTACTGGACCGTCAAACGGTTCTGAAACTTTTTGCACTGTATTTATATACAAATTGTTTATTTTTCCTAATTTTGGCAGAATTGTTTGAGTACCAGAGGTATGGTGAATGTTCAGATTACTATAGACTGTCCTGTTTAAGACAGATTCTATTTTTGATGCATTGTTTGCTTGTTTTGATGAAACTATCGATTTCTATCAGTGGATTAAGCCATGGAAATGTTATATTCCAGTAGCTACAGTGCAAAAACAAAATATGAATTGGTTTGCAACAGTATTAGAGTAGTGATTTGCTTTATTATACTAACGGATCTTACCAAGTTTTCTGTTGAGTTTTGTGTGAATGAAGTGTTCGAAGATCGAGGAGGTCTCGATGTGAGGAGAAGGAGGCACTAGTGCAGAACCGGGCAATAGCACCGGTTCGTAAGGGGCTTTAGTGCCGGTTCGGTAACCGGCTCTAAATTGTAGGCACTAAAGCCCCCCCTTTAGTACCGGTTCAGCACGAACCGGTGCTAAAGGGCAAACACGTGGCACGAGCCAGCTCCGTGGGCGCGTAGGGCATTAGTACCGGTTGGTAACACCAACCGGTACTAAATGTTTTGGTGTGTTTTGGTTTTATTTTTTATTTTTACTTTAATTTTGTGTTTTCAATTTAATTTAGTGATTGTTTTACATTATAATGTGTTGTTAAATCATTAGGTGATTAGTTTGACTGGATGTGTGTGGATCCTAGCTAAGTCATCAAGTATATGTCATATCCATATTATATATACTTGATCACCTACTTAAGTGATCGAGGTAATATGGATATGGCATATACTTGATCACTTAGCTAGAATCCATCCAATTGAAACTAATATGCAATTTCTTTCATAAATGATATAATAACTCATCATCATCATCATATTAATTAATATAAAAACTCTTGCATCATATATATCATCACCAACGGTTTTCATAGCAAAGATATCATCGAGTTCAACATGGTAATGATATTATAAGCGTTCATAACACCACAAAAGCAAATCACTCTTTCAGATTAAGTTCAGGACGAAGAACACGGAGATGAGAGGACAAGTACTAAGAGCATGAACTAGCTAATTAATCACTCCTGCTGCTCTCTCTTAGGTAAAATAGCATAGAACATGTATAGCTTTGCTGATTCATCATATTGGAGCATGCAGATGAACCTGTCTCCTAATCGTGGGTTGCGCTTCTGATTGCTGCCCCCTAGTACTTCTCTGTGATCGTTCACAATTTTGCTCCAGTCTTTTACTATTAAGCATTCCTCGCTATTAGAAATCCTGAATGCACTAAAGTGCATTGTAGGATATCTTGGCCGTAAGCTAACAATATTCATGGTACCTTTAGTCTCGATCCAATCAGGCACCACATTCATCGGGAGTCCCTATTGAAGAACATCGTATAGTAACATACTTAGCAATGAAGTTTAGCTTAAAAAAATAATGTATGCAAAAGATGCACTTAGGAGAAATAGTAGAAATCTTACCATCTTTCCTAAATATATGTGACCGTAGTTCAGTACGAACACTATTGGTCGCACGTTTTGAGTACTAACATTTCTAAGTGCAGGAAAGAAATTTGTCTTGACAACATCAAGATCCTCAAGCCATGAAACATAATGACTTGTCTCCTCGCAGTTTAGTTCAGCCCCGGGACAGTGGACGGTCCTGTCTACCAAGCACCGGACATGTTTGCTTGATTGCAAGTAAGCTGTGAATATAAATTGAGATCTATTAATTATTCAACTGGTTCAAATAATCTCATATCAAAGACATAAATATGGTTGAGAAACTCACATAATGGTAGAACTGGAGGCGTCTACACATCGACCCAGATGTCTCTATTACCTTCAATATCATCTTCCGGACGAATATCAAAGGTGATAACCATATCAGGCTCAAATGCATAAGCCTTGCATAGTGCTTGCCAAGTTTTGCATTCAAAATAGGTGTATGTGTCTGCATTGTATAATTTGACGTTGAAGGTATAACCATGCTCGGTCTTCAAGTAAACTCTTTTTACCTCCATAGTTTTGTTAGGACTGAAACCTATCTTATCCAAGACAAAAATTCTTGCATGGTAGGGGATACGCTAGTAGAATAGTGAAAAATTAAAATTAAAAGGTGAAGCAAATGAAGCATAAGTCATGCTTAATTACGAAAAAAGACTTGTCGTTGTGACTTACTATATCCACTTCGAAGTTCTCATCCAGCTTGATGCTGAAGCTTCTATCATCAACTAGAAAATTTCTGCCGCATAGGCCGCGCTGGTCTTCGCAGTATTCGCACATAATGAAATCGTGTTCGTCGTCAGACGACATTCCTATGTTCATAGGTGAAACATTAAACACTTATTAGTTCTATTAATTCAACTAATTCTGTTAATTCAACTAGTTCAACTAAGCACTTACGAAGAATATACCTAATTAATTGAACTAATTCAACTAACTAGTTCAACTAATTAATTCAACTAAACTAGTTCTATTAATTTTCTTACTAAAAATAAGGTAGCTAGTTCTATATAATAAAATGTTAATTAGATAATGAAATCTCATATAACTAAATTAAATATATATCTAACATATAATTTATATCTAATATCTAACATATATGTTCATATATAGGTGAAACATTAAACACTTACTAGTTCTATTAATTCAACTAAATAAACTAGTTCTATTAATTCAACTAAGCATTTACTAAAAATAAACTAGTTCTATTAATTTCTTACTAAAATAAAGTAGGTAGTTCTATATAGTAATATTTTGATTAGATCATCAAATCTCATATACCTAAATTTTCTTACTAAAAATAAACTTGTTCTATTAATTTTCATACTAAAAATAAACTAGTTATATTAATTCAACTAGTTCAAATCTCATATATATACCTAATTAATATCTAGCTATACTAATTCAACTAGTTCAACTTGTTCTAATTCATGTAAAATATATTTGACATTAATATTTAACATCTTTTCCATATAATTCATCTAACATTAACATTCTAACATTATTATCTACGTAATTTATCTAACATTAATCTAAACAACAGAAAATAGAAAATAAGTAAAAATAATGTGTGTGTGTATGTGTGTGTGTGCTATGTGTGTGTGTGTGGTGTGTGTGTGTGTGTGTCTCTGTGTGTGTGAGTGTGTGTGTATGACCGGGGGCGGCGGCGTACGGGCGGCGGCGGGCGACGACGGGGGGACGGGCGCGGTGGGCGAGAGGCGGCGGCGACGTATGGGCGCGGCGGGGGCGACGGGCCGGGCGGTGACGGCAACGACGGGTGGCGGGGGCAACGGCGGTGACGGTGACGACGGGTGGCGTGGGCGACGGCGGTGACGGCGACGACGGGCGGCGGGGGCGGCGAGGGCGGCGCGCGATGGGGCGACGGGCGCGGCGAGAAGTTTGGATAGAGAAGAACTACTGGTGGTCGATGAAACTGATTTTTTCGTAGGTTCCATATATATAGGAGGGGTCTTTAGTGCCGGTTGGAGCCACCAATCGGTACTAAAGGCCAATTTTCGCCAGCCCAAGGGGCGGGAAACGGCCCCTTTAGTACCGGTTCATGCCACGAACCGGTACTAAAGACCCCCCCCCCCTTTAGTACCGGTTGGAGCCACCAACCGGTACTAAAGGTTGTGCGCTGCCACCGGCGGTGCACAATGTTTAGTCCCACCTCGCCGAGTGAAGGGCAGCCATACTGGTTTATAAACCCAGCCGCGGCCGCTCCTTCGAGATTCTCTATATAGCAGGCTTCTGGGCCTAATTAACTAGGGCCCGCTGCCCTGTGAGCCTGCTGGCCCTTCTGGGCCTGCATTTGCACACCCTAGGTCTGGCAGGCCCACTGGGCAGCGCGCCAACAAATTTTTTATATAGTTTTTTCTTTTCTGCATTATTTATTTTCTTCTATTTATTTTTGAGTAGTTTTTTATATAGTTTTTTCATTTCTGCATTATTTATTTTCTTCTATTTATTTTTGAGTAATTTTTTTGTATAGTTTTTTTATTTTCTGCATTATTTCTTCTCTTCTATTTATTTTCTTCTGGAAATTGAATGCTGCATACTGAACACAAAAGAAGTCCGGAGTTCAAATAAGTTATTAAAAACATTGAAGTGGCCGTGTAACAGATGAGTTCTCGTCCGAAACCCTGATACTCCGAAAGAGTTTGTCCAGTTTGTACACGAAGTGCGTCCAGTTTTTGTCGTGACCCTCTCTACTCTTTCGCGCATACTATGCGGGTGATATGATGATACCATGCCAAGTTTCAACATTTTCAGGATTCATTTTGTAGTGATTTTCAATTTCACGGTCATTTAGCTCTCTAAACAATTAGGTAAATGACCGAAAAACAACAAATGATGTCAGAACATGTTGGAAATTGATGACGTCGCTTTGAATGCTGCATACTGAACACAAAAGAAGTTCGGAGTTCAAATAAGTTATTAAAAACATTGAAGTGGCCGTGTAACAAATGAGTTCTCGTCCGAAACCCTGATACTCCGAAAGAGTTTGTCCAGTTTGTACACGAAGTGCATCCAGTTTTTGCCGTGACCCTATCTACTCTTTCGCGCATGCTATGCGGATCATATGATGATACCATGCCAAGTTTGAACATTTTCAGGATTCATTTTGTAGTGATTTTCAATTTCACGGTCATTTAGCTCTCTATACAATTAGGTAAATGACCGAGAAACAACAAATGATGTCAGAACATGTTGGAAATTGATGAGGTCGCTTTGAATGCTGCATACTGAACACAAAAGAAGTCCGGAGTTCAAATAAGTTATTAAAAACATTGAAGTGGCCGTGTAACAGATGAGTTCTCGTCCGAAACCCTGATACTCCGAAAGAGTTTGTCCAGTTTGTACACGAAGTGCGTCCAGTTTTTGCCGTGAACCTCTCTACTCTTTCGCGCATGCTATGCGGGTGATATGATGATACCATGCCAAGTTTCAACATTTTCAGGATTCATTTTGTAGTGATTTTCAATTTCACGGTCATTTAGCGCTCTAAACAATTAGGTAAATGACCGAAAAACAACAAATGATGTCAGAACTTGTTGGAAATTGATGAGGTCGCTTTGAATGCTGCATACTGAACACAAAAGAAGTCCGGAGTTCAAATAAGTTATTAAAAACATTGAAGTGGCCGTGTAACAGATGAGTTCTCGTCCGAAACCCTGATACTCCGAAAGAGTTTGTCCAGTTTGTACACGAAGTGCGTCCAGTTTTTGCCGTGAACCTCTCTACTCTTTCGCGCATGCTATGCGGGTGATATGATGATACCATGCCAAGTTTCAACATTTTCAGGATTCATTTTGTAGTGATTTTCAATTTCACGGTCATTTAGCGCTCTAAACAATTAGGTAAATGACCGAAAAACAACAAATGATGTCAGAACTTGTTGGAAATTGATGACGTCGCTTTGAATGCTGCATACTGAACACAAAAGAAGTCCGGAGTTCAAATAAGTTATTAAAAACATTGAAGTGGCCTTGTAACAGATGATTTCTCGTCCGAAACCCTGATACTCCGAAAGAGTTTGTCCAGTTTGTACACGAAGTGCGTCCAGTTTTTGCCGTGACCCTCTCTACTCTTTCGCGCATGCTATGCGGGTGATATGATGATACCATGCCAAGTTTCAACATTTTCAGGATTCATTTTGTAGTGATTTTCAATTTCACGGTCATTTAGCTCTCTAAACAATTAGGTAAATGACCGAAAAACAACAAATGATGTCAGAACATGTTGGAAATTGATGGCGTCGCTTTGAATGCTGCATACTGAACACAAAAGAAGTCCGGAGTTCAAATAAGTTATTAAAAACATTGAAGTGTCCGTGTAACAGATGAGTTCTCGTCCGAAACCCTGATACTCCGAAAGAGTTTGTCCAGTTTGTACACGAAGTGCGTCCAGTTTTTGCCGTGACCCTCTCTACTCTTTCGCGCATGCTATGCGGGTGATATGATGATACCATGCCAAGTTTCAAGATTTTCAGGATTCATTTTGTAGTGATTATCAATTTCACGGTCATTTAGCTCTCTAAACAATTAGGTAAATGACCGAAAAACAACAAATGATGTCACAACATGTTGGAAATTGATGACGTCGCTTTGAATGCTGCATACTGAACACAAAAGAAGTCCGGAGTTCAAATAAGTTATTAAAAACATTGAAGTGGCCTTGTAACAAATGAGTTCTCGTCCGAAACCCTGATACTCCGAAAGAGTTTGTCCAGTTTGTACACGAAGTGCGTCTAGTTTTTGCCGTGACCTTCTCTACTCTTTCGCGCATGCTATGCGGGTGATATGATGATACCATGCCAAGTTTCAGCATTTTCAGGATTCATTTTCTAGTGATTTTCAATTTCACGGTCATTTAGCTCTCTAAACAATTAGGTAAATGACCGAAAAACAACAAATGATGTCAGAACATGTTGGAAATTGATGGCGTCGCTTTGAATGCTGCATACTGAACACAAAAGAAGTCCGGAGTTCAAATAAGTTATTAAAAACATTGAAGTGGCCGTGTAACAGATGAGTTCTCGTCCGAAACCCTGATACTCCGAAAGAGTTTGTCTAGTTTGTACACGAAGTGCGTCCAGTTTTTGCCGTGACCCTCTCTACTCTTTCACGCATGCTATGCGGGTGATATGATGATACCATGCCAAGTTTCAACATTTTCAGGATTCATTTTGTAGTGATTTTCAATTTCACGGTCAGTTAGCTCTCTAAACAACTAGGTAAATGACCGAAAAACAACAAATGATCTCAGAACATGTTGGAAATTGATGACGTCTCTTTGAATACTGCATACTGAACATTAAAGAAGTCCGGAGTTCAAATAAGTTATTAAAAGCATTGAAGTGGCCGTGTAACAGATGAGTTCTCGTTCGAAACCCTCATACTCCGAAAGAGTTTGTCCAGTTTGTACACGAAGTGCGTCCAGTTTTTGCTGTGACCCTCTCTACACTTTCGCCCATGCTATGCGGGTCATATGATGATACCATGCCAAGATTCAACATTTTCAAGATTCAATTTGTAGTGATTTTCAATTTCACGGTCATTTAGCTCTCTAAACAATTAGGTAAATGACCGAAAAACAACAAATGATATCAGAACATGTTGGAAATTCATGACGTCGCTTTGAATCCTGCATACTGAACACAAAAGAAGTCCGGAGTTCAAATAATTTATTAAAAACATTGAAGTGGCCTTGTAACAGATGAGTTCTCGTCCCAAACCCTGATACTCCGAAAGAGTTTGTCCAGTTTGTACAGGAAGTGCGTCTAGTTTTTGTCGTGACCCTCTCTACTCTTTCGCGCATGCTATGCGGGTGATATGATGATACCATGCCAAATTTCAACATTTTCAGGATTCATTTTGTAGTGATTTTCAATTTCACGGTCATTTAGCTCTCTAAACAATTAGGTAAATGACCGAAAAACAACAAATGATGTCAGAACATGTTGGAAATTAATGGCGTCACTTTGAATGCTGTATACTGAACACAAAAGAAGTCCGTAGTTCAAATAAGTTATTAAAAACATTGAAGTGTCCGTGTAACAGATGAGTTCTCGTCCGAAACCCTGATACTCCGAAAGAGTTTGTCCAGTTTGTACACGAAGTGCGTCCAGTTTTTGCCGTGACCCTCTCTACTCTTTCGCGCATGCTATGCGGGTGATATGATGATACCATGCCAAGTTTCAACATTTTCAAGATTCATTTTGTAGTGATTTTCAATTTCACGGTCATTTAGCTCTCTAAACAATTAGGTAAATGACTGAAAAACAACAAATGATGTCAGAACTTGTTGGAAATTGATGAGGTCGCTTTGAATGCTGGATACTGAACACAAAAGAAGTCCGGAGTTCAAATAAGTTATTAAAAACATTGAAGTGGCCGTGTAACAGATGAGTTCTCGTCCGAAACCCTGATACTCCGAAAGAGTTTGTCCAGTTTGTACACGAAGTGCGTCCAGTTTTTGCCGTGAACCTCTCTACTCTTTCGCGCATGCTATGCGGGTGATATGATGATACCATGCCAAGTTTCAACATTTTCAGGATTCATTTTGTAGTGATTTTCAATTTCACGGTCATTTAGCGCTCTAAACAATTAGGTAAATGACCGAAAAACAACAAATGATGTCAGAACTTGTTGGAAATTGATGACGTCGCTTTGAATGCTGCATACTGAACACAAAAGAAGTCCGGAGTTCAAATAAGTTATTAAAAACATTGAAGTGGCCTTGTAACAGATGATTTCTCGTCCGAAACCCTGATACTCCGAAAGAGTTTGTCCAGTTTGTACACGAAGTGCGTCCAGTTTTTGCCGTGACCCTCTCTACTCTTTCGCGCATGCTATGCGGGTGATATGATGATACCATGCCAAGTTTCAACATTTTCAGGATTCATTTTGTAGTGATTTTCAATTTCACGGTCATTTAGCTCTCTAAACAATTAGGTAAATGACCGAAAAACAACAAATGATGTCAGAACATGTTGGAAATTGATGGCGTCGCTTTGAATGCTGCATACTGAACACAAAAGAAGTCCGGAGTTCAAATAAGTTATTAAAAACATTGAAGTGTCCGTGTAACAGATGAGTTCTCGTCCGAAACCCTGATACTCCGAAAGAGTTTGTCCAGTTTGTACACGAAGTGCGTCCAGTTTTTGCCGTGACCCTCTCTACTCTTTCGCGCATGCTATGCGGGTGATATGATGATACCATGCCAAGTTTCAAGATTTTCAGGATTCATTTTGTAGTGATTTTCAATTTCACGGTCATTTAGCTCTCTAAACAATTAGGTAAATGACCGAAAAACAACAAATGATGTCACAACATGTTGGAAATTGATGACGTCGCTTTGAATGCTGCATACTGAACACAAAAGAAGTCCGGAGTTCAAATAAGTTATTAAAAACATTGAAGTGGCCTTGTAACAAATGAGTTCTCGTCCGAAACCCTGATACTCCGAAAGAGTTTGTCCAGTTTGTACACGAAGTGCGTCTAGTTTTTGCCGTGACCTTCTCTACTCTTTCGCGCATGCTATGCGGGTGATATGATGATACCATGCCAAGTTTCAGCATTTTCAGGATTCATTTTCTAGTGATTTTCAATTTCACGGTCATTTAGCTCTCTAAACAATTAGGTAAATGACCGAAAAACAACAAATGATGTCAGAACATGTTGGAAATTGATGGCGTCGCTTTGAATGCTGCATACTGAACACAAAAGAAGTCCGGAGTTCAAATAAGTTATTAAAAACATTGAAGTGGCCGTGTAACAGATGAGTTCTCGTCCGAAACCCTGATACTCCGAAAGAGTTTGTCCAGTTTGTACACGAAGTGCGTCCAGTTTTTGCCGTGACCCTCTCTACTCTTTCACGCATGCTATGCGGGTGATATGATGATACCATGCCAAGTTTCAACATTTTCAGGATTCATTTTGTAGTGATTTTCAATTTCACGGTCAGTTAGCTCTCTAAACAACTAGGTAAATGACCGAAAAACAACAAATGATCTCAGAACATGTTGGAAATTGATGACGTCTCTTTGAATACTGCATACTGAACATTAAAGAAGTCCGGAGTTCAAATAAGTTATTAAAAGCATTGAAGTGGCCGTGTAACAGATGAGTTCTCGTTCGAAACCCTCATACTCCGAAAGAGTTTGTCCAGTTTGTACACGAAGTGCGTCCAGTTTTTGCTGTGACCCTCTCTACACTTTCGCCCATGCTATGCGGGTCATATGATGATACCATGCCAAGATTCAACATTTTCAAGATTCAATTTGTAGTGATTTTCAATTTCACGGTCATTTAGCTCTCTAAACAATTAGGTAAATGACCGAAAAACAACAAATGATGTCAGAACATGTTGGAAATTGATGGCGTCGCTTTGAATGCTGCATACTGAACACAAAAGAAGTCCGGAGTTCAAATAAGTTATTAAAAACATTGAAGTGGCCGTGTAACAGATGAGTTCTTGTCCGAAACCCTGATACTCCGAAAGAGTTTGTCCAGTTTGTACACGAAGTGCCTCCAGTTTTTGCCGTGACCCTCTCTACTCTTTCGCGCATGCTATGCGGGTGATATGAAGATACCATGCCAAGTTTCAACATTTTCAGGATTCATTTTGTAGTGATTTTCAATTTCACGGTCATTTAGCTCTCTAAACAATTAGGTAAATGACCAAAAAACAACAAATGATGTCGGAACATGTTGGAAATTGATGACGTCGCTTTGAATGCTGCATACTGAACACAAAAGAAGTCCGGAGTTCAAATAAGTTATTAAAAACATTGAAGTGTCCGTGTAACAGATGAGTTCTCGTCCGAAACCCTGATACTCCGAAAGAGATTGTTCAGTTTCTACACGAAGTGCGTCCAGTTTTTGCCGTGACCCTCTCTAATGTTTCGCGCATGCTATGCGGGTGATATGGTGATACCATGGCAAGTTTCAACATTTTCAGGATTCATTTTGTAGTGATTTTCAATTTCACGGTCATTTAGCTCTCTAAACAATTAGGTAAATGACCGAAAAAAACAAGTGATGTCAAAACATGTTGGAAATTGATGACGTTGCTTTGAATGCTGCATAACGAACACAAAAGAAGTCTGGAGTTCAAATAAGTTACTACAAACATTGAAGTGGCCTTGTAACAGATGAGTTCTCGTCTGAAACCCTGATACTCCGAAAGAGTTTGTCCAGTTTGTACACGAAGTGCGTCTAGTTTTTGCCGTGACCCTCTCTACTCTTTCGCGCATGCTATGCGGGTGATATGATGATACCATGCCAAGTTTCAACATTTTCAGGATTCATTTTGTAGTGATTTTCAATTTCACGGTCATTTAGCTCTGTAACAATTAGGTAAATGACCGAAAAACAACAAATGATGTCGGAACATGTTGGAAATTGATGGCGTCGCTTTGAATGCTGCATACTGAACACAAAAGAAGTCCGGAGTTCAAATAAGTTATTAAAAACATTGAAGTGTCCGTGTAACAGATGAGTTCTCGTCCGAAACCCTGATACTCCGAAAGAGTTTGTCCAGTTTGTACACGAAGTGCGTCCAGTTTTTGCCGTGACCCTCTCTACTCTTTCGCGCATGCTATGCGGGTGATATGATGATACCATGCCAAGTTTCAACATTTTAAGGATTCATTTTGTAGTGATTTTCAATTTCACGGTCAGTTAGCTCTCTAAACAATTAGGTAAATGACCGAAAAACAACAAATGATGTCAGAACATGTTGGAAAATGATGACGTCGCTTTGAATGCTGCATACTGAACACAAAAGAAGTCCGGAGTTCAAATAAGTTATTAAAAACATTGAAGTGGCCGTGTAACAGATGAGTTCTCGTCCGAAACCCTGATACTCCGAAAGAGTTTGTCCAGTTTGTACACGAAGTGCGTCCACTTTTTGCCGTGACCCTCTCTACTCTTTCGCGCATGCTATGCGGGTGATATGATGATACCATGCCAAGTTTCAACATTTTAAGGATTCATTTTGTAGTGATTTTCAATTTCACGGTCAGTTAGCTCTCTAAACAATTAGGTAAACGACCGAAAAACAACAAATGATGTCAGAACATGTTGGAAAATGAAGACGTCGCTTTGAATGCTGCATAATGAACACAAAAGAAGTCTGGAGTTCAAATAAGTTACTACAAACATTGAAGTGGCCTTGTAACAGATGAGTTCTCGTCCGAAACCCTGATACTCCGAAAGAGTTTGTCCAGTTTGTACACGAAGTGCGTCCAGTTTTTGCCGTGACCCTCTCTACTCTTTCACGCATGCTATGCGGGTGATATGATGATACCATGCCAAGTTTCAACATTTTCAGGATTCATTTTGTAGTGATTTTCAATTTCACGGTCAGTTAGCTCTCTAAACAACTAGGTAAATGACCGAAAAACAACAAATGATCTCAGAACATGTTGGAAAATGATGACGTCGCTTTGAATGCTGCATACTGAACACAAAAGAAGTCCGGAGTTCAAATAAGTTATTAAAAACATTGAAGTGGCCGTGTAACAGATGAGTTCTCGTCCCAAACCCTAATAATCCGAAAGAGTTTGTCCAGTTTGTACAGGAAGTGCGTCTAGTTTTTGTCGTGACCCTCTCTACTCTTTCGCACATGCTATGCGGGTGATATGATGATACCATGCCAAGTTTCAACATTTTCAGGATTCATTTTGTAGTGATTTTCAATTTCACGGTCATTTAGCTCTCTAAACAATTAGGTCAATGACCGAAAAACAACAAATGATGCAGAACATGTTGGAAATTGATGACGTCGCTTTGAATTCTGCATACTGAACACAAAAGAAGTCCGAAGTTCAGATAAGTTATTAAAACATTGAAGTGGCCGTGTAACAGATGAGTTCTCGTCCGAAAACCTGATACTGCGAAAGAGTTTGTCCAATTTGTACATGAAGTGCCTCCAGTTTTTGTCGTGACCCTCTCTACTCTTTCGCGCATGCTATGCGGGTGATATGAAGATACCATGCCAAGTTTCAACATTTTCAGGATTCATTTTGTAGTGATTTTCAATTTCACGATCATTTAGCTCTCTAAACAATTAGGTAAATGACCAAAAAACAACAAATGATGTCGGAACATGTTGGAAATTGATGACGTCGTTTTGAATGCGGCATACTGAACACAAAAGAAGTCCGGAGTTCAAATAAGTTATTAAAAACTTTGAAGTGTCTGTGTAACAGATGAGTTCTCGTCCGAAACCCTGATACTCCGAAAGAGTTTGTTCAGTTTGTACACGAAGTGCGTCCAGTTTTTGCCGTGACCCTCTCTAATGTTTCGCGCATGCTATGCGGGTGATATGATGATACCATGGCAAATTTCAACATTTTCAGGATTCATTTTGTAGTGATTTTCAATTTCACGGTCATTTAGCTCTCTAAACAATTAGGTAAATGACTGAAAAAAACAAATGATGTCAGAACATGTTGGAAATTGATGACGTTGCTTTGAATGCTGCATAATGAACACAAAAGAAGTCTGGAGTTCAAATAAGTTATTAAAAACATTGAAGTGGCCTTGTAACAGATGAGTTCTCGTCTGAAACCCTGATACTCCGAAAGAGTTTGTCCAGTTTGTACACAAAGTGCGTCCAGTTTTTGCCGTGACCCTTTCTACTCTTTCGCGCATGCTATGCGGATGATATGATGATACCATGCCAAGTTTCAACATTTTCAGGATTCATTTTGTAGTGATTTTCAATTTCACGGTCATTTAGCTCTCTAAACAATTAGGTAAATGACTGAAAAACAACAAATGATGTCAGAACATGTTGGAAATTGATGAGGTCGCTTTGAATGCTGCATACTGAACACAAAAGAAGTCCGGAGTTCAAATAATTATTAAAAACATTGAAGTGGCCGTGTAAAAGATGAGTTCTTGTCCGAAACCCTGATACTCCGAAAGAGTTTGTCCAGTTTGTACACGAAGTGCGTCCAGTTTTTGCCGTGACCCTCTCTACTCTTTCACGCATGCTATGCGGGTGATATGATGATACCATGCTAAGTTTCAACATTTTCAGGATTCATTTTGTAGTGATTTTCAATTTCACGGTCATTTAGCTCTCTAAACAATTAGGTAAATGACCGAAAAACAACAAACGATGTCAGAACATGTTGGAAATTGATGACGTCGCTGTGAATGCTGCATACTGAACACAAAAGAAGTCCGGAGTTCAAATAAGTTATTAAAAACATTGAAGTGGCCGTGTAACAGATGAGATCTTGTCCGAAACCCTGATACTCCGAAAGAGTTTGTCCAGTTTGTACACGAAGTGCGTCCAGTTTTTGCCGTGACCCTCTCTACTCTTTCACGCATGCTATGCGGGTGATATGATGATACCATGCCAAGTTTCAACATTTTCAGGATTCATTTGTAGTGATTTTCAATTTCACGGTCATTTAGCTCTCTAAACAATTAGGTAAATGACCGAAAAACAATAAATGATGTCAGAACATGTTGGAAATTGATGACGTCGCTTTGAATGCTGCATACTGAACACAAAAGAAGTCCGGAGTTCAAATAAGTTATTAAAAACATGGAAGTGGCCGTGTAACAGATGAGTTCTTGTCCGAAACCCTGATACTCCGAAAGAGTTTGTCCAGTTTGTACACGAAGTGCGTCTTGTTTTTGCAGTGACCCTCTCTACTCTTTCGCGCATGCTATGCGGATGATATGATGATACCATGCCAAGTTTCAACATTTTCAGGATTCATTTTGTACTGATTTTCAATTTCACGGTCATTTAGCTCTCTAAACAATTAGGTAAATGACCGAAAAACCACAAACGATGTCAGAACATGTTGGAAATTGATGACGTCGCTTTGAATGCTGCATGCTGAACACAAAAGAAGTCCGGAGTTCAAATAAGTTATTAAAAACATTGAAGTGGCCGTGTAACAGATGAGTTCTCGTCCAAAACCCTGATACTCCGAAAGAGTTTGTCCAGTTTGTACACGAAGTGCGTCCAGTTTTTGCCATGACCCTCTCTACTCTTTCACGCATGCTATGCGGGTGATATGATGATACCATGCCAAGTTTCAACATTTTCAGGATTCATTTTGTAGTGATTTTCAATTTCACGGTCATTTAGCTCTCTAAACAATTAGGTAATGACCAAAAAACAACAAATGATGTTAGAACATGTTGGAAATTGATGACGTCGCTTTGAATGCTGCATACTGAACACAAAAGAAGTCTGGAGTTCAAATAAGTTATTAAAAACATTGAAGTGGCCGTGTAATAGATGAGTTCTTGTCCGAAACCTTGATACTCCGAAAGAGTTTGTCCAGTTTTTGCCGTAACCCTCTCTACTCTTTCGCTCATGCTATGCGGGTGATATGATGATGCCATGCCAAGTTTCAACATTTTCAGGATTCATTTTGTAGTGATTTTCAATTTCACGGTCATTTAGCTCTCTAAACAATTAGGTAAATGACCGAAAAACAACAAACGATGTCAGAACATGTTGGAAATTGATGGCGTCGCTTTGAATGCTGCATACTGAACACAAAAGAAGTCCGGAGTTCAAATAAGTTATTAAAAACATTGAATTGGCCGTGTAAGAGATGAGTTCTCGTCCAAAACCCTGATACTCCGAAAGAGTTTGTCCAGTTTGTACACGAAGTGCGTCCAGTTTTTGCCGTGACCCTCTCTACTCTTTCGCGCATGCTATGCGGGTGATATGATGATACCATGCCAAGTTTCAACATTTTCAAGATTCATTTTGTAGTGATTTTCAATTTCACGGTCATTTAGCTGTCTAAACAATTAGGTAAATGACCGAAAAACAACAAATGATGTCAGAACATGTTGGAAATTGATGACGTCGCTTTGAATGCTGCATACTGAACACAAAGAAGTCCGGAGTTCAAATAAGTTATTAAAAACATTGAAGTGGCCGTGTAACAAATGAGTTCTCGTCCGAAACCCTGATACTCCGAAAGAGTTTGTCCAGTTTGTACACGAAGTGCATCCAGTTTTTGCCGTGACCCTATCTACTCTTTCGCGCATGCTATGCGGATCATATGATGATACCATGCCAAGTTTGAACATTTTCAGGATTCATTTTGTAGTGATTTTCAATTTCACGGTCATTTAGCTCTCTATACAATTAGGTAAATGACCGAGAAACAACAAATGATGTCAGAACATGTTGGAAATTGATGAGGTTGCTTTGAATGCTGCATACTGAACACAAAAGAAGTCCGGAGTTCAAATAAGTTATTAAAAACATTGAAGTGGCCGTGTAACAGATGAGTTCTCGTCCGAAACCCTGATACTCCGAAAGAGTTTGTCCAGTTTGTACACGAAGTGCGTCCAGTTTTTGCCGTGACCCTCTCTACTCTTGCGCGCATGCTATGCGGGTGATATGATGATACCATGCCAAGTTTCAACATTTTCAGGATTCATTTTGTAGTGATTTTCAATTTCACGGTCATTTAGCTCTCTAAACAATTAGGTAAATGACCGAAAAACCACAAACGATGTCAGAACATGTTGGAAATTGATGACGTCGCTTTGAATGCTGCATGCTGAACACAAAAGAAGTCCGGAGTTCAAATAAGTTATTAAAAACATTGAAGTGGCCGTGTAACAGATGAGTTCTCGTCCGAAACCCTGATACTCCGAAAGAGTTTGTCCAGTTTGTACACGAAGTGCGTCCAGTTTTTGCCATGACCCTCTCTACTCTTTCGCGCATGCTATGCGGGTGATATGATGATACCATGCCAAGTTTCAACATTTTCAGGATTCATTTTGTAGTGATTTTCAATTTCACGATCATTTAGCTCTCTAAACAATTAGGTAATGACCAAAAAACAACAAATGATGTCAGAACATGTTGGAAATTGATGACGTCGCTTTGAATGCTGCATACTGAACACAAAAGAAGTCCGGAGTTCAAATAAGTTATTAAAAACATTGAAGTGGCCGTGTAACAGATGAGTTCTTGTCCGAAACCCTGATACTCCGAAAGAGTTTGTCCAGTTTGTACACGAAGTGCCTCCAGTTTTTGCCGTGACCCTCTCTACTCTTTCGCGCATGCTATGCGGGTGATATGAAGATACCATGCCAAGTTTCAACATTTTCAGGATTCATTTTGTAGTGATTTTCAATTTCACGGTCATTTAGCTCTCTAAACAATTAGGTAAATGACCAAAAAACAACAAATGATGTCGGAACATGTTGGAAATTGATGACGTCGCTTTGAATGCTGCATACTGAACACAAAAGAAGTCCGGAGTTCAAATAAGTTATTAAAAACATTGAAGTGTCCGTGTAACAGATGAGTTCTCGTCCGAAACCCTGATACTCCGAAAGAGTTTGTTCAGTTTGTACACGAAGTGCGTCCAGTTTTTGCCGTGACCCTCTCTAATGTTTCGCGCATGCTATGCGGGTGATATGATGATACCATGGCAAGTTTCAACATTTTCAGGATTCATTTTGTAGTGATTTTCAATTTCACGGTCATTTAGCTCTCTAAACAATTAGGTAAATGACCGAAAAAAAACAAGTGATGTCAAAACATGTTGGAAATTGATGACGTTGCTTTGAATGCTGCATAACGAACACAAAAGAAGTCTGGAGTTCAAATAAGTTACTACAAACATTGAAGTGGCCTTGTAACAGATGAGTTCTCGTCTGAAACCCTGATACTCCGAAAGAGTTTGTCCAGTTTGTACACGAAGTGCGTCTAGTTTTTGCCGTGACCCTCTCTACTCTTTCGCGCATGCTATGCGGGTGATATGATGATACCATGCCAAGTTTCAACATTTTGAGGATTCATTTTGTAGTGATTTTCAATTTCACGGTCATTTAGCTCTGTAACAATTAGGTAAATGACCGAAAAACAACAAATGATGTCGGAACATGTTGGAAATTGATGGCGTCGCTTTGAATGCTGCATACTGAACACAAAAGAAGTCCGGAGTTCAAATAAGTTATTAAAAACATTGAAGTGTCCGTGTAACAGATGAGTTCTCGTCCGAAACCCTGATACTCCGAAAGAGTTTGTCCAGTTTGTACACGAAGTGCGTCCAGTTTTTGCCGTGACCCTCTCTACTCTTTCGCGCATGCTATGCGGGTGATATGATGATACCATGCCAAGTTTCAACATTTTAAGGATTCATTTTGTAGTGATTTTCAATTTCACGGTCAGTTAGCTCTCTAAACAATTAGGTAAATGACCGAAAAACAACAAATGATGTCAGAACATGTTGGAAAATGATGACGTCGCTTTGAATGCTGCATACTGAACACAAAAGAAGTCCGGAGTTCAAATAAGTTATTAAAAACATTGAAGTGGCCGTGTAACAGATGAGTTCTCGTCCGAAACCCTGATACTCCGAAAGAGTTTGTCCAGTTTGTACACGAAGTGCGTCCACTTTTTGCCGTGACCCTCTCTACTCTTTCGCGCATGCTATGCGGGTGATATGATGATACCATGCCAAGTTTCAACATTTTAAGGATTCATTTTGTAGTGATTTTCAATTTCACGGTCAGTTAGCTCTCTAAACAATTAGGTAAATGACCGAAAAACAACAAATGATGTCAGAACATGTTGGAGAATGAAGACGTCGCTTTGAATGCTGCATAATGAACACAAAAGAAGTCTGGAGTTCAAATAAGTTACTACAAACATTGAAGTGGCCTTGTAACAGATGAGTTCTCGTCCGAAACCCTGATACTCCGAAAGAGTTTGTCCAGTTTGTACACGAAGTGCGTCCAGTTTTTGCCGTGACCCTCTCTACTCTTTCACGCATGCTATGCGGGTGATATGATGATACCATGCCAAGTTTCAACATTTTCAGGATTCATTTTGTAGTGATTTTCAATTTCACGGTCAGTTAGCTCTCTAAACAACTAGGTAAATGACCGAAAAACAACAAATGATCTCAGAACATGTTGGAAAATGATGACGTCGCTTTGAATGCTGCATACTGAACACAAAAGAAGTCCGGAGTTCAAATAAGTTATTAAAAACATTGAAGTGGCCGTGTAACAGATGAGTTCTCGTCCCAAACCCTAATAATCCGAAAGAGTTTGTCCAGTTTGTACAGGAAGTGCGTCTAGTTTTTGTCGTGACCCTCTCTACTCTTTCGCGCATGCTATGCGGGTGATATGATGATACCATGCCAAGTTTCAACATTTTCAGGATTCATTTTGTAGTGATTTTCAATTTCACGGTCGTATAGCTCTCTAAACAATTAGGTAAATGACCGAAAAACAACAAATGATGCAGAACATGTTGGAAATTGATGACGTCGCTTTGAATTCTGCATACTGAACACAAAAGAAGTCCGAAGTTCAGATAAGTTATTAAAACATTGAAGTGGCCGTGTAACAGATGAGTTCTCGTCCGAAAACCTGATACTCCGAAAGAGTTTGTCCAATTTGTACATGAAGTGCCTCCAGTTTTTGTCGTGACCCTCTCTACTCTTTCGCGCATGCTATGCGGGTGATATGAAGATACCATGCCAAGTTTCAACATTTTCAGGATTCATTTTGTAGTGATTTTCAATTTCACGATCATTTAGCTCTCTAAACAATTAGGTAAATGACCAAAAAACAACAAATGATGTCGGAACATGTTGGAAATTGATGACGTCGTTTTGAATGCGGCATACTGAACACGAAAGAAGTCCGGAGTTCAAATAAGTTATTAAAAACTTTGAAGTGTCCGTGTAACAGATGAGTTCTCGTCCGAAACCCTGATACTCCGAAAGAGTTTGTTCAGTTTGTACACGAAGTGCGTCCAGTTTTTGCCGTGACCCTCTCTAATGTTTCGCGCATGCTATGCGGGTGATATGATGATACCATGGCAAATTTCAACATTTTCAGGATTCATTTTGTAGTGATTTTCAATTTCACGGTCATTTAGCTCTCTAAACAATTAGGTAAATGACTGAAAAAAAACAAATGATGTCAGAACATGTTGGAAATTGATGACGTTGCTTTGAATGCTGCATAATGAACACAAAAGAAGTCTGGAGTTCAAATGAGTTACTACAAACATTGAAGTGGCCTTGTAACAGATGAGTTCTCGTCCGAAACCCTGATACTCCGAAAGAGTTTGTCCAGTTTGTACACAAAGTGCGTCCAGTTTTTGCCGTGACCCTCTCTACTCTTTCGCGCATGCTATGCGGGTGATATGATGATACCATGCCAAGTTTCAACATTTTCAGGATTCATTTTGTAGTGATTTTCAATTTCACGGTCATTTAGCTCTCTAAACAATTAGGTAAATGAATGAAAAAAAACAAATGATGTCAGAACATGTTGGAAATTGATGACGTTGCTTTGAATGCTGCATAATGAACACAAAAGAAGTCTGGAGTTCAAATGAGTTACTACAAACATTGAAGTGGCCTTGTAACAGATGAGTTCTCGTCCGAAACCCTGATACTCCGAAAGAGTTTGTCCAGTTTGTACACAAAGTGCGTCCAGTTTTTGCCGTGACCCTCTCTACTCTTTCGCGCATGCTATGCGGGTGATATGATGATACCATGCCAAGTTTCAACATTTTCAGGATTCATTTTGTAGTGATTTTCAATTTCACGGTCATTTAGCTCTCTAAACAATTAGGTAAATGACCGAAAAACAACAAATGATGTCAGAACTTGTTGGAAATTGATGACGTCGCTTTGAATGCTGCATACTGAACACAAAAGAAGTCCGGAGTTCAAATAAGTTATTAAAAACATTGAAGTGGCCTTGTAACAGATGAGTTCTCGTCCGAAACCCTGATACTCCGAAAGAGTTTGTCCAGTTTGTACACGAAGTGCTTCTAGTTTTTGCCGTGACCCTCTCTACTCTTTCGCGCATGCTATGCGGGTGATATGATGATACCATGCCAAGTTTCAACATTTTCAGGATTCATTTTGTAGTGATTTTCAATTTCACGGTCATTTAGCTCTCTAAACAATTAGGTAAATGAACGAAAAACAACAAATGATGTCAGAACATGTTGGAAATTGATGGCGTCGCTTTGAATGCTGCATACTGAACACAAAAGAAGTCCGGAGTTCAAATAAGTTATTAAAAACATTGAAGTGTCCGTGTAACAGATGAGTTCTCGTCCGAAACCCTGATACTCCGAAAGAGTTTGTCCAGTTTGTACACGAAGTGCGTCCAGTTTTTGCCGTGACCCTCTCTACTCTTTCGCGCATGCTATGCGGGTGATATGATGATACCATGCCAAGTTTCAACATTTTAAGGATTCATTTTGTAGTGATTTTCAATTTCACGGTCAGTTAGCTCTCTAAACAATTAGGTAAATGACCGAAAAACAACAAATGATGTCAGAACATGTTGGAAAATGATGACGTCGCTTTGAATGCTGCATACTGAACACAAAAGAAGTCCGGAGTTCAAATAAGTTATTAAAAACATTGAAGTGGCCGTGTAACAGATGAGTTCTCGTCCGAAACCCTGATACTCCGAAAGAGTTTGTCCAGTTTGTACACGAAGTGCGTCCACTTTTTGCCGTGACCCTCTCTACTCTTTCGCGCATGCTATGCGGGTGATATGATGATACCATGCCAAGTTTCAACATTTTAAGGATTCATTTTGTAGTGATTTTCAATTTCACGGTCAGTTAGCTCTCTAAACAATTAGGTAAATGACCGAAAAACAACAAATGATGTCAGAACATGTTGGAAAATGAAGACGTCGCTTTGAATGCTGCATACTGAACACAAAAGAAGTCCGGAGTTCAAATAAGTTATTAAAAACATTGAAGTGGCCGTGTAACAGATGAGTTCTCGTCCGAAACCCTGATACTCCGAAAGAGTTTGTCCAGTTTGTACACGAAGTGCGTCCAGTTTTTGCCGTGACCCTCTCTACTCTTTCGCGCATGCTATGCGGGTGATATGATGATACCATGCCAAGTTTCAACATTTTAAGGATTCATTTTGTAGTGATTTTCAATTTCACGGTCAGTTAGCTCTCTAAACAATTAGGTAAATGACCGAAAAACAACAAATGATGTCAGAACATGTTGGAAAATGAAGACGTCGCTTTGAATGCTGCATACTGAACACAAAAGAAGTCCGGAGTTCAAATAAGTTATTAAAAACATTGAAGTGGCCGTGTAACAGATGAGTTCTCGTCCGAAACCCTGATACTCCGAAAGAGTTTGTCCAGTTTGTACACGAAGTGCGTCCAGTTTTTGCCGTGACCCTCTCTACTCTTTCGCGCATGCTATGCGGGTGATATGATGATACCATGCCAAGTTTCAACATTTTCAGGATTCATTTTGTAGTGATTTTCAATTTCACGGTCATTTAGCTCTCTAAACAATTAGGTAAATGACCGAAAAAAAACAAATGATGTCAGAACATGTTGGAAATTGATGACGTTGCTTTGAATGCTGCATAATGAACACAAAAGAAGTCTGGAGTTCAAATAAGTTACTACAAACATTGAAGTGGCCTTGTAACAGATGAGTTCTCGTCCGAAACCCTGATACTCCGAAAGAGTTTGTCCAGTTTGTACACAAAGTGCGTCCAGTTTTTGCCGTGACCCTCTCTACTCTTTCGCGCATGCTATGCGGGTGATATGATGATACCATGCCAAGTTTCAACATTTTCAGGATTCATTTT
Organism: Triticum urartu; assembly: GCF_056163025.1. Lineage (NCBI taxonomy): Eukaryota > Viridiplantae > Streptophyta > Magnoliopsida > Poales > Poaceae > Triticum > Triticum urartu. Next base: position 80,576,800 of record NC_141878.1, on the reverse strand, counting down.
GTAGTGATTTTCAATTTCACGGTCATTTAGCTCTCTAAACAATTAGGTAAATGACCGAAAAACAACAAATGATGTCAGAACATGTTGGAAATTGATGGCGTCGCTTTGAATGCTGCATATTGAACACAAAAGAAGTCCGGAGTTCAAATAAGTTATTAAAAACATTGAAGTGTCCGTGTAACAGATGAGTTCTCGTCCGAAACCCTGATACTCCGAAAGAGTTAGTCCAGTTTGTACACGAAGTGCGTCCAGATTTTGCCGTGACCCTCTCTACTCTTTTGCGCATGCTATGCGGGTGATATGATGATACCATGCCAAGTTTCAACATTTTAAGGATTCATTTTGTAGTGATTTTCAATTTCACGATCATTTAGCTCTCTAAACAATTAGGTAAATGACCGAAAAACAACAAATGATGTCAGAACATGTTGGAAAATGATGACGTCGCTTTGAATGCTGCATACTGAACACAAAAGAAGTCCGGAGTTCAAATAAGTTATTAAAAACATTGAAGTGGCCTTGTAACAGATGAGTTCTCGTCCGAAACCCTGATACTCCGAAAGAGTTTGTCCAGTTTGTACACGAAGTGCTTCTAGTTTTTGCCGTGACCCTCTCTACTCTTTCGCGCATGCTATGCGGGTGATATGATGATACCATGCCAAGTTTCAACATTTTCAGGATTCATTTTGTAGTGATTTTCAATTTCACGGTCATTTAGCTCTCTAAACAATTAGGTAAATGAACGAAAAACAACAAATGATGTCAGAACATGTTGGAAATTGATGGCGTCGCTTTGAATGCTGCATACTGAACACAAAAGAAGTCCGGAGTTCAAATAAGTTATTAAAAACATTGAAGTGGCCGTCTAACAGATGAGTTCTCGTCCGAAACCCTGATACTCCGAAAGAGTTTGTCCAGTTTGTACACGAAGTGCGTCCAGTTTTTGCCGTGACCCTCTCTACTCTTTCGCGCATGCTATGCGGGTGATATGATGATACCATGCCAAGTTTCAACATTTTAAGGATTCATTTTGTAGTGATTTTCAATTTCACGGTCAGTTAGCTCTCTAAACAATTAGGTAAATGACCGAAAAACAACAAATGATGTCAGAACATGTTGGAAAATGATGACGTCGCTTTGAATGCTGCATACTGAACACAAAAGAAGTCCGGAGTTCAAATAAGTTATTAAAAACATTGAAGTGGCCGTGTAACAGATGAGTTCTCGTCCGAAACCCTGATACTCCGAAAGAGTTTGTCCAGTTTGTACACGAAGTGCGTCCACTTTTTGCCGTGACCCTCTCTACTCTTTCGCGCATGCTATGCGGGTGATATGATGATACCATGCCAAGTTTCAACATTTTAAGGATTCATTTTGTAGTGATTTTCAATTTCACGGTCAGTTAGCTCTCTAAACAATTAGGTAAATGACCGAAAAACAACAAATGATGTCAGAACATGTTGGAAAATGAAGACGTCGCTTTGAATGCTGCATACTGAACACAAAAGAAGTCCGGAGTTCAAATAAGTTATTAAAAACATTGAAGTGGCCGTGTAACAAATGAGTTCTCGTCCGAAACCCTGATACTCCGAAAGAGTTTGTCCAGTTTGTACACGAAGTGCGTCCAGTTTTTGCCGTGACCCTCTCTACTCTTTCGCGCATGCTATGCGGGTGATATGATGATACCATGCCAAGTTTCAACATTTTCAGGATTCATTTTGTAGTGATTTTCAATTTCACGGTCATTTAGCTCTCTAAACAATTAGGTAAATGACCGAAAAAAAACAAATGATGTCAGAACATGTTGGAAATTGATGACGTTGCTTTGAATGCTGCATAATGAACACAAAAGAAGTCTGGAGTTCAAATAAGTTACTACAAACATTGAAGTGGCCTTGTAACAGATGAGTTCTCGTCCGAAACCCTGATACTCCGAAAGAGTTTGTCCAGTTTGTACACGAAGTGCGTCCAGTTTTTGCCGTGACCCTCTCTACTCTTTCGCGCATGCTATGCGGGTGATATGATGATACCATGCCAAGTTTCAACATTTTCAGGATTCATTTTGTAGTGATTTTCAATTTCACGGTCATTTAGCTCTCTAAACAATTAGGTAAATGACCGAAAAACAACAAATGATGTCGGAACATGTTGGAAATTGATGACGTCGCTTTGAATGCTGCATACTGAACACAAAAGAAGTCCGGAGTTCAAATCAGTTATTAAAAACATTGAAGTGGCCGTCTAACAGATGAGTTCTCGTCCGAAACCCTGATACTCCGAAAGAGTTTGTCCAGTTTGTACACGAAGTGCTTCCAGTTTTTGCCGTGACCCTCTCTACTCTTTCGCGCATGCTATGCGGGTGATATGATGATACCATGCCAAGTTTCAACATTTTAAGGATTCATTTTGTAGTGATTTTCAATTTCACGGTCAGTTAGCTCTCTAAACAATTAGGTAAATGACCGAAAAACAACAAATGATGTCAGAACATGTTGGAAAATGATGACGTCGCTTTGAATGCTGCATACTGAACACAAAAGAAGTCCGGAGTTCAAATCAGTTATTAAAAACATTGAAGTGGCCGTCTAACAGATGAGTTCTCGTCCGAAACCCTGATACTCCGAAAGAGTTTGTCCAGTTTGTACACGAAGTGCGTCCAGTTTTTGCCGTGACCCTTTCTACTCTTTCGCGCATGCTATGCGGGTGATATGATGATACCATGCCAAGTTTCAACATTTTCAGGATTCATTTTGTAGTGATTTTCAATTTCACGGTCATTTAGCTCTCTAAACAATTAGGTAAATGACCGAAAAACAACAAATGATGTCAGAACATGTTGGAAATTGATGACGTCGCTTTGAATGCTGCATACTGAACACAAAAGAAGTCCGGAGTTCAAATAAGTTATTAAAAACATTGAAGTGGCCGTGTAACAGATGAGTTCTTGTCCGAAACCCTGATACTCCGAAAGAGTTTGTCCAGTTTGTACACGAAGTGCGTCCAGTTTTTGCCGTGACCCTCTCTACTCTTTCGCGCATGCTATGCGGGTGATATGATGATACCATGCCAAGTTTCAACATTTTAAGGATTCATTTTGTAGTGATTTTCAATTTCACGGTCAGTTAGCTCTCTAAACAATTAGGTAAATGACCGAAAAACAACAAATGATGTCAGAACATGTTGGAAAATGAAGACGTCGCTTTGAATGCTGCATACTGAACACAAAAGAAGTCCGGAGTTTAAATAAGTTATTAAAAACATTGAAGTGGCCGTGTAACAGATGAGTTCTCGTCCGAAACCCTGATACTCCGAAAGAGTTTGTCCAGTTTGTACACGAAGTGCGTCTAGTTTTTGCCGTGACCCTCTCTACTCTTTCGCGCATGCTATGCGGGTGATATGATGATACCATGCCAAATTTCAACATTTTCAGGATTCATTTTGTAGTGATTTTCAATTTCACGGTCAGTTAGCTCTCTAAACAATTAGGTAAATGACCGAAAAACAACAAATGATGTCAGAACATGTTGGAAATTGATGACGTCGCTTTGAATGATGCATACTGAACACAGAAGAAGTCCGGAGTTCAAATAAGTTATTAAAAACATTGAAGTGGTCGTGTAACAGATGAGTTCTCGTCCGAAACCCTGATACTCAGAAAGAGTTTGTCCAGTTTGTACACGAAGTGCGTCTAGTTTTTGCCGTCACCCTCTCTACTCTTTCGCGCATCCTATGCGGGTGATATGATGATACCATGCCAAGTTTCAACATTTTCAGGGTTCATTTTGTAGTGATTTTCAATTTCACGGTCATTTAGCTTTCTAAACAATTAGGTAAATGACCGAAAAACAACAAATGATGTTAGAACATGTTGGAAATTGAAGGCGTCGCTTTGAATGCTGCATACTGAACACAAAAGGAGTCCGGAGTTCAAATAAGTTATTAAAAACACTGAAGTGGCCGTGTAACAGATGAGTTCTCGCCCGAAACCCTGATACTCCGAAAGAGTTTGTCCAGTTTGTACATGAAGTGCCTCCAGTTTTTGCCGTGACCCTCTCTACTCTTTCGCGCATGCTATGCGGGTGATATGATGATACCATGCCAAGTTTCAACATTTTCAGGATTCATTTTGTAGTGATTTTCAATTTCACGGTCATTTAGCTCTCTAAACAATTAGGTAAATGACCGAAAAACAACAAATGATCTCAGAACATGTTGGAAATTGATGACGTCGCTTTGAATTCTGCATACTGAACACAAAAGAAGTCCGGAGTTCAAATAAGTTATTAAAAACATTGAAGTGGCCGTGTAACAGATGAGTTCTTGTCCGAAACCCTGATACTCCGAAAGAGTTTGTCCAGTTTGTACACGAAGTGCGTCTTGTTTTTGCAGTGACCCTCTCTACTCTTTCGCGCATGCTATGCGGGTGATATGATGATACCATGCCAAGTTTCAACATTTTCAGGATTCATTTTGTAGTGATTTTCAATTTCACGGTCATTTAGCTCTCTAAACAATTAGGTAAATGACCGAAAAACAACAAATGATGTCAGAACATGTTGGAAATTGATGGCGTCACTTTGAATGCTGCATACTGAACACAAAAGGAGTCCGGAGTTCAAATAAGTTATTAAAAACATTGAAGTGGCCGTGTAACAGATGAGTTCTCGCCCGAAACCCTGATACCCCGAAAGAGTTTGTCCAGTTTGTACACGAAGTGCGTCTAGTTTTTGCCGTGACCCTCTCTACTCTTTCGCGCAAGCTATGCGGGTGATATGATGATACCATGCCAAGTTTCAACATTTTCAGGATTCATTTTGTAGTGATTTTCAATTTCACGGTCATTTAGCTCTCTAAACAATTAGGTAAATGACCGAAAAACAACAAATGATGTCGGAACATGTTGGAAATTGATGACGTCGCTTTGAATGCTGCATACTGAACACAAAAGAAGTCCGGAGTTCAAATCAGTTATTAAAAACATTGAAGTGGCCGTCTAACAGATGAGTTCTCGTCCGAAACCCTGATACTCCGAAAGAGTTTGTCCAGTTTGTACACGAAGTGCCTCCAGTTTTTGCCGTGACCCTCTCTACTCTTTCGCGCATGCTATGCGGGTGATATGATGATACCATGCCAAGTTTCAACATTTTAAGGATTCATTTTGTAGTGATTTTCAATTTCACGGTCAGTTAGCTCTCTAAACAATTAGGTAAATGACCGAAAAACAACAAATGATGTCAGAACATGTTGGAAAATGATGACGTCGCTTTGAATGCTGCATACTGAACACAAAAGAAGTCCGGAGTTCAAATAAGTTATTAAAAACATTGAAGTGGCCGTGTAACAGATGAGTTCTCGTCCGAAACCCTGATACTCCGAAAGAGTTTGTCCAGTTTGTACACGAAGTGCGTCCAGTTTTTGCCGTGACCCTCTCTACTCTTTCGCGCATGCTATGCGGGTGATATGATGATACCATGCCAAGTTTCAACATTTTCGGGATTCATTTTGTAGTGATTTTCAATTTCACTGTCATTTAGCTCTCTAAACAATTAGGTAAATGACCGAAAAACAACAAATGATGTCAGAACATGTTGGAAATTGATGGCGTCGCTTTGAATGCTGCATACTGAACACAAAAGGAGTCCGGAGTTCAAATAAGTTATTAAAAACATTGAAGTGGCCGTGTAACAGATGAGTTCTCGCCCGAAACCCTGATACCCCGAAAGAGTTTGTCCAGTTTGTACACGAAGTGCGTCTAGTTTTTGCCGTGACCCTCTCTACTCTTTCGCGCATGCTATGCGGGTGATATGATGATACCATGCCAAGTTTCAACATTTTAAGGATTCATTTTGTAGTGATTTTCAATTTCACGGTCATTTAGCTCTCTAAACAATTAGGTAAATGACCGAAAAACAACAAATGATGTCGGAACATGTTGGAAATTGATGACGTCGCTTTGAATGCTGCATACTGAACACAAAAGAAGTCCGGAGTTTAGATAAGTTATTAAAAACATTGAAGTGGCCGTGTAACAGATGAGTTCTCGTCCGAAACCCTGATACTCAGAAAGAGTTTGTCCAGTTTGTACACGAAGTGCGTCTAGTTTTTGCCGTCACCCTCTCTACTCTTTCGCGCATCCTATGCGGGTGATATGATGATACCATGCCAAGTTTCAACATTTTCAGGGTTCATTTTGTAGTGATTTTCAATTTCACGGTCATTTAGCTTTCTAAACAATTAGGTAAATGACCGAAAAACAACAAATGATGTCAGAACATGTTGGAAATTGATGACGTCGCTTTGAATGCTGCATACTGAACACAAAAGAAGTCCGGAGTTCAAATAAGTTATTAAAAACATTGAAGTGGCCGTGTAACAGATGAGTTCTTGTCCGAAACCCTGATACTCCGAAAGAGTTTGTCCAGTTTCTACACGAAGTGCGTCCAGTTTTTGTCGTGACCCTCTCTACTCTTTCGCGCATGCTATGCGGGTGATATGATGATACCATGCCAAGTTTCAACATTTTAAGGATTCATTTTGTAGTGATTTTCAATTTCACGGTCAGTTAGCTCTCTAAACAATTAGGTAAATGACCGAAAAACAACAAATGATGTCAGAACATGTTGGAAAATGAAGACGTCGCTTTGAATGCTGCATACTGAACACAAAAGAAGTCCGGAGTTTAAATAAGTTATTAAAAACATTGAAGTGGCCGTGTAACAGATGAGTTCTCGTCCGAAACCCTGATACTCCGAAAGAGTTTGTCCAGTTTGTACACGAAGTGCGTCCAGTTTTTGCCGTGACCCTCTCTACTCTTTCGCGCATGCTATGCGGGTGATATGATGATACCATGCCAAATTTCAACATTTTCAGGATTCATTTTGTAGTGATTTTCAATTTCACGGTCATTTAGCTCTCTAAACAATTAGGTAAATGACCGAAAAACAACAAATGATGTCAGAACATGTTGGAAATTGATGACGTCGCTTTGAATGATGCATACTGAACACAGAAGAAGTCCGGAGTTCAAATAAGTTATTAAAAACATTGAAGTGGTCGTGTAACAGATGAGTTCTCGTCCGAAACCCTGATACTCAGAAAGAGTTTGTCCAGTTTGTACACGAAGTGCGTCTAGTTTTTGCCGTCACCCTCTCTACTCTTTCGCGCATCCTATGCGGGTGATATGATGATACCATGCCAAGTTTCAACATTTTCAGGGTTCATTTTGTAGTGATTTTCAATTTCACGGTCATTTAGCTTTCTAAACAATTCGGTAAATGACCGAAAAACAACAAATGATGTCAGAACATGTTGGAAATTGAAGGCGTCGCTTTGAATGCTGCATACTGAACACAAAAGGAGTCCGGAGTTCAAATAAGTTATTAAAAACACTGAAGTGGCCGTGTAACAGATGAGTTCTCGCCCGAAACCCTGATACTCCGAAAGAGTTTGTCCAGTTTGTACATGAAGTGCCTCCAGTTTTTGCCGTGACCCTCTCTGCTCTTTCGCGCATGCTATGCGGGTGATATGATGATACCATGCCAAGTTTCAACATTTTCAGGATTCATTTTGTAGTGAATTTCAATTTCACGGTCATTTAGCTCTCTAAACAATTAGGTAAATGACCGAAAAACAACAAATGATGCAGAACATGTTGGAAATTGATGACGTCGCTTTGAATTCTGCATACTGAACACAAAAGAAGTCTGAAGTTCAGATAAGTTATTAAAACATTGAAGTGGCCGTGTAACAGATGAGTTCTCGTCCGAAACCCTGATACTCCGAAAGAGTTTGTTCAGTTTGTACACGAAGTGCGTCCAGTTTTTGCCGTGACCCTCTCTAATGTTTCGCGCATGCTATGCGGGTGATATGATGATACCATGGCAAGTTTCAACATTTTCAGGATTCATTTTGTAGTGATTTTCAATTTCACGGTCATTTAGCTCTCTAAACAATTAGGTAAATGACCGGAAAAAAACAAATGATGTCAGAACATGTTGGAAATTGATGACGTTGCTTTGAATGCTGCATAATGAACACAAAAGAAGTCTGGAGTTCAAATAAGTTACTACAAACATTGAAGTGGCCTTGTAACAGATGAGTTCTCGTCCGAAACCCTGATAGTCCTAAAGAGTTTGTCCAGTTTGTACACAAAGTGCGTCCAGTTTTTGCCGTGACCCTCTCTACTCTTTCGCGCATGCTATGCGGGTGATATGATGATACCATGCCAAGTTTCAACATTTTCAGGATTCATTTTGTAGTGATTTTCAATTTCACGGTCATTTAGCTCTCTAAAAAATTAGGTAAATGACCGAAAAACAACAAATGATGTCAGAACATGTTGGAAATTGATGGCGTCGCTTTGAATGCTGCATATTGAACACAAAAGAAGTCCAGAGTTCAAATAAGTTATTAAAAACATTGAAGTGTCCGTGTAACAGATGAGTTCTCGTCCGAAACCCTGATACTCCGAAAGAGTTTGTCCAGTTTGTACACGAAGTGCGTCCACTTTTTGCCGTGACCCTCTCTACTCTTTCGCGCATGCTATGCGGGTGATATGATGATACCATGCCAATTTTCAACATTTTAAGGATTCATTTTGTAGTGATTTTCAATTTCACGGTCAGTTAGCTCTCTAAACAATTAGGTAAATGACCGAAAAACAACAAATGATGTCAGAACATGTTGGAAAATGATGACGTCGCTTTGAATGCTGCATACTGAACACAAAAGAAGTCCGGAGTTCAAATAAGTTATTAAAAACATTGAAGTGGCCGTGTAACAGATGAGTTCTCGTCCGAAACCCTGATACTCCGAAAGAGTTTGTCCAGTTTGTACACGAAGTGCGTCCAGTTTTTGCCGTGACCCTCTCTACTCTTTCGCGCATGCTATGCGGGTGATACGATGATACCATGCCAAGTTTCAACATTTTCGGGATTCATTTTGTAGTGATTTTCAATTTCACGGTCATTTAGCTCTCTAAACAATTAGGTAAATGACCGAAAAACAACAAATGATGTCAGAACATGTTGGAAATTGATGGCGTCGCTTTGAATGCTGCATACTGAACACAAAAGGAGTCCGGAGTTCAAATAAGTTATTAAAAACATTGAAGTGGCCGTGTAACAGATGAGTTCTCGCCCGAAACCCTGATACCCCGAAAGAGTTTGTCCAGTTTGTACACGAAGTGCGTCTAGTTTTTGCCGTGACCCTCTCTACTCTTTCGCGCAAGCTATGCGGGTGATATGATGATACCATGCCAAGTTTCAACATTTTCAGGATTCATTTTGTAGTGATTTTCAATTTCACGGTCATTTAGCTCTCTAAACAATTAGGTAAATGACCGAAAAACAACAAATGATGTCGGAACATGTTGGAAATCGATGACGTCGCTTTGAATGCTGCATACTGAACACAAAAGAAGTCCGGAGTTCAAATAAGTTATTAAAAACGTTGAAGTGGCCGTCTAACAGATGAGTTCTCGTCCGAAACCCTGATACTCCGAAAGAGTTTGTCCAGTTTGTACACGAAGTGCGTCCAGTTTTTGCCATGACCCTCTCTACTCTTTCGCGCATGCTATGCAGGTGATATGATGATACCATGCCAAGTTTCAACATTTTTAGGATTCATTTTGTAGTGATTTTCAATTTCACGGTCATTTAGCTTTCTAAACAATTAGGTAAATGACCGAAAAACAACAAATGATGTCAGAACATGTTGGAAATTGATGGCGTCGCTTTGAATGCTGCATACTGAACACAAAAGGAGTCCGGAGTTCAAATAAGTTATTAAAAACAGTGAAGTGCCCGTGTAACAGATGAGTTCTCGCCCGAAACCCTGATACCCCGAAAGAGTTTGTCCAGTTTGTACACGAAGTGCGTCTAGTTTTTGCCGTGACCCTCTCTACTCTTTCGCGCAAGCTATGCGGGTGATATGATGATACCATGCCAAGTTTCAACATTTTCAGGATTCATTTTGTAGTGATTTTCAATTTCACGGTCATTTAGCTCTCTAAACAATTAGGTAAATGACCAAAAAACAACAAATGATGTCAGAACATGTTGGAAATTGATGACGTCGCTTTGAATGCTGCATACTGAACACAAAAGAAGTCCGGAGTTCAAATAAGTTATTAAAAACATTGAAGTGGCCTTGTAACAGATGAGTTCTCGTCCGAAACCCTGATACTCCGAAAGAGTTTGTCCAGTTTGTACACGAAGTGCATCCAGTTTTTGCCGTGACCCTCTCTACTCTTTCGCGCATGCTATGCGGGTCAACATTTTCAGGATTCATTTTGTAGTGATTTTCAATTTCACGGACATTTAGTTCTCTAAACAATTAGGTAAATGACCGAAAAACAACAAATGATGTCAGAACATGTTGGAAATTGATGACGTCGCTTTGAATGATGCATACTGAACACAGAAGAAGTCCGGAGTTCAAATAAGTTATTAAAAACATTGAAGTGGTCGTGTAACAGATGAGTTCTCGTCCGAAACCCTGATACTCAGAAAGAGTTTGTCCAGTTTGTACACGAAGTGCATCTAGTTTTTGCCGTGACCGTCTCTACTCTTTCGCGCATGCTATGCGGGTGATATGATGATACCATGCCAAGTTTCAACATTTTCAGGGTTCATTTTGTAGTGATTTTCAATTTCACGGTCATTTAGCTTTCTAAACAATTAGGTAAATGACCGAAAAACAACAAATGATGTCAGAACATGTTGGAAATTGAAGGCGTCGCTTTGAATGCTGCATACTGAACACAAAAGGAGTCCGGAGTTCAAATAAGTTATTAAAAACACTGAAGTGGCCGTGTAACAGATGAGTTCTCGCCCGAAACCCTGATACTCCGAAAGAGTTTGTCCAGTTTGTACACGAAGTGCGTCCAGTTTTTGCCGTGACCCTCTCTACTCTTTCGCGCATGCTATGCGGGTGATATGATGATACCATGCCAAGTTTCAACATTTTCAGGATTCATTTTGTAGTGATTTTCAATTTCACGGTCATTTAGCTCTCTAAACAATTAGGTAAATGACCAAAAAACAACAAATGATGTCAGAACATGTTGGAAATTGATGACGTCGCTTTGAATGCTGCATACTGAACACAAAAGAAGTCCGGAGTTCAAATAAGTTATTAAAAACATTGAAGTGGCCTTGTAACAGATGAGTTCTCGTCTGAAACCCTGATACTCCGAAAGAGTTTGTCCAGTTTGTACACAAAGTGCGTCCAGTTTTTGCCGTGACCCTCTCTACTCTTTCGCGCATGCTATGCGGGTCATATGATGATAACATGCCAAGTTTCAACATTTTCAGGATTCATTTTGTAGTGATTTTCAATTTCACGGTCATTTAGTTCTCTAAACAATTAGGTAAATGACCGAAAAACAACAAATGATGTCAGAACATGTTGGAAATTGATGACGTCACTTTGAATGCTGCATACTGAACACAAAAGAAGTCCGGAGTTCAAATAAGTTATTAAAAACATTGAAGTGGCCGTGTAACAGATGAGTTCTCGTCCGAAACCCTGATACTCAGAAAGAGTTTGTCCAGTTTGTACACGAAGTGCGTCCAGTTTTTGCCGTGACCCTCTCTACTCTTTCGCGCATGCTATGCGGGTGATATGATGATACCATGCCAAGTTTCAACATTTTCAGGGTTCATTTTGTAGTGATTTTCAATTTCACGGTCATTTAGCTCTCTAAACAATTAGGTAAATGACCGAAAAACAACAAATGATGTGAGAACATGTTGGAAATTGATGACGTCGCTTTGAATGCTGCATACTGAACACAAAAGAAGTCCAGAGTTCAAATAAGTTATTAAAAACATTGAAGTGGCCGTGTAACAGATGAGTTCTTGTCCGAAACCTTGATACTCCGAAAGAGTTTGTCCAGTTTTTGCCGTGACCCTCTCTACTCTTTCGCGCATGCTATGCGGGTGATATGATGATACCATGCCAAGTTTCAACATTTTCAAGATTCATTTTGTAGTGATTTTCAATTTCACGGTCAGTTAGCTCTCTAAACAATTAGGTAATTGACCGAAAAACAACAAATGATGTCAGAACATGTTGGAAAATGATGACGTCACTTTGAATGCTGCATACTGAACACAAAAGAAGTCCGGAGTTCAAATAAGTTATTAAAAACATTGAAGTGGCCTTGTAACAGATGAGTTCTCGTCCGAAACCCTGATAGTCCGAAAGAGTTTGTCCAGTTTGTACACGAAGTGCGTCTAGTTTTTGCCGTGACCCTCTCTACTCTTTCGCGCATGCTATGCGGGTGATATGATGATACCATGCCTAGTTTCAACATTTTGAGGATTCATTTTGTAGTGATTTTCAATTTCACGGTCATTTAGCTCTCTAAACAATTAGGTAAATGACCGAAAACAACAAATGATGCAGAACATGTTGGAAATTGATGACGTCGCTTTGAATGCTGCATACTGAACGCAAAAGAAGTCCGGAGTTCAAATAAGTTATTAAAAATATTGAAGTGGCCGTGTAACAGATGAGTTCTCGTCCGAAACCCTGATACTTCGAAAGAGTTTGTCCAGTTTGTACACGAAGTGTGTCCAGTTTTTGCCGTGACCCTCTCTACTCTTTCGCGCATGCTATGCGGGTGATATGATGATACCATGCCAAGTTTCAACATTTTCAGGATTCATTTTGTAGTGATTTTCAATTTCACGGTCATTTAGCTCTCTAAACAATTAGGTAAATGACCGAAAAACAACAAATGATGTCAGAACATGTTGGAAATTGATGACGTCGCTTTGAATGCTGCATACTGAACACAAAAGAAGTCCGGAGTTCAAATAAGTTATTAAAAACATTGAAGTGGCCTTGTAATAGATGAGTTCTTGTCCGAAACCCTGATACTCCGAAAGAGTTTGCCCAGTTTGTACACGAAGTGCGTCTAGTTTTTGCCGTGACCCTCTCTACTCTTTCGCGCATGCTATGTGGGTGATATGATGATACCATGCCATGTTTCAACATTTTCAGGATTCATTTTGTAGTGATTTTCAATTTCACGGTCATTTAGCTCTCTAAACAATTAGGTAAATGACCGAAAAACAACAAATGATGCAGAACATGTTGGAAATTGATGACGTCGCTTTGAATGCTGCATACTAAACACAAAAGAAGTCCGGAGTTCAAATAAGTTATTAAAAACATTGAAGTGGCCGTGTAACAGATGAGTTCTCGTCCGAAACCCTGATACTCCGAAAGAGTTTGTCCAGTTTGTACACGAAGTGCGTCCAGTTTTTGCCGTGACCCTGTCTTCTCTTTCGCGCATGCTATGCGGGTGTTATGATGATACCATGCCAAGTTTCAACATTTTCAGGATTCATTTTGTAGTAATTTTTTCAATTTCACGGTCATTTAGCTCTCTAAACAATTAGGTAAATGACCGAAAAACAACAAATGATGTCAGAACATGTTGGAAATTGATGACGTCGCTTTGAATGCTGCATACTGAACACAAAAGAAGTCCGGAGTTCAAATAAGTTATTAAAAACATTGAAGTGGCCTTGTAACAGATGAGTTCTCGTCCGAAACCCTGATAGTCCGAAAGAGTTTGTCCAGTTTGTACACGAAGTGCGTCTAGTTTTTGCCGTGACTGTCTCTACTCTTTCGCGCATGCTATGCGGGTGATATAATGATACCATGCCAAGTTTCAACATTTTTAGGATTCATTTTGTAGTGATTTTCAATTTCACGGTCATTTAGCTCTCTAAACAATTAGGTAAATGACCGAAAAACAACAAATGATGTCAGAACATGTTGGAAATTGATCACGTCGCTTTGAATGCTGCATACTGAACACAAAAGAAGTCCGGAGTTCAAATAAGTTATTAAAAACATTGAAGTGGCCGTGTAACAGATGAGTTCTTGTCTGAAACCCTGATACTCTGAAAGAGTTTGTCCAGTTTTCGCCGTGACCCTTTCTACTCTTTCGCGCATGATATGCGGGTGATGTGATGATACCATCCCAAGTTTCAACATTTTCAGGATTCATTTTGTAGTGATTTTCAATTTCACGGTCATTTAGCTCTCTAAACAATTAGGTAAATGAACGAAAAACGACAAATGATGTCAGAACATGTTGGAAATTGATGGCGTCGCTTTGAATGCTGCATACTGAACACAAAAGAAGTCCGGAGTTCAAATAAGTTATTAAAAACATTGAAGTGGCTGTTTAGCAGATGAGTTCTCGTCCGAAACCCTGATACTCCGAAAGAGTTTGTCCAGTTTGTACACGAAGTGCGTCCAGTTTTTGCCGTGACCCTCTCCACTCTTTCGTGCATGCTATGCGGGTGATATAATGATACCATGCCAAGTTTCAACTTTTTCAGGATCCATTTTGTAGTGATTTTCAATTTCACGGACATTTAGCTCTCTAAACAATTAGGTAAATGACCGAAAAAAAACAAATGATGTCAGAACATGTTGGAAATTGATGGCGTCGCTTTGAATGCTGCATACTGAACACAAAAGAGGTCCGGAGTTCAAATAAGTTATTAAAAACATTGAAGTGTCCGTGTAACAGATGAGTTCTCGTCCGAAACCCTGATACTCCGAAAGAGTTTGTCCAGTTTGTACACGAAGTGCGTCCAGTTTTTGCCGTGACCCTCTCTACTCTTTCGCGCATGCTATGCGGGTGATATGATGATACCATGCCAAGTTTCAACATTTTGAGGATTCATTTTGTAGTGATTTTCAATTTCACGGTCAGTTAGCTCTCTAAACAATTAGGTAAATGACCGAAAAACAACAAATGATGTCAGAACATGTTGGAAAATGATGACGTCGCTTTGAATGCTGCATACTGAACACAAAAGAAGTCCGGAGTTCAAATAAGTTATTAAAAACATTGAAGTGGCCGTGTAACAGATGAGTTCTCGTCCGAAACCCTGATACTCCGAAAGAGTTTGTCCAGTTTGTACACGAAGTGCGTCCAGTTTTTGCCGTGACCCTCTCTACTCTTTCGCGCATGCTATGCGGGTGATATGATGATACCATGCCAAATTTCAACATTTTCAGGATGCATTTTGTAGTGATTTTCAATTTCACGGTCATTTAGCTCTCTAAACAATTAGGTAAATGACCGAAAAACAACAAATGATGTCAGAACATGTTGGAAATTGATGACGTCGCTTTGAATGATGCATACTGAACACAGAAGAAGTCCGGAGTTCAAATAAGTTATTAAAAACATTGAAGTGGTCGTGTAACAGATGAGTTCTCGTCCGAAACCCTGATACTCAGAAAGAGTTTGTCCAGTTTGTACACGAAGTGCGTCTAGTTTTTGCCGTGACCCTCTCTACTCTTTCACGCATGCTATGCGGGTGATATGATGATACCATGCCAAGTTTCAACATTTTCAGGGTTCATTTTGTAGTGATTTTCAATTTCACGGTCATTTAGCTTTCTAAACAATTAGGTAAATGACCGAAAAACAACAAATGATGTCAGAACATGTTGGAAATTGAAGGCGTCGCTTTGAATGCTGCATACTGAACACAAAAGGAGTCCGGAGTTCAAATAAGTTATTAAAAACATTGAAGTGGCCGTGTAATAGATGAGTTCTCGTCCGAAACCCTGATACTCCGAAAGAGTTTGTCTAGTTTGTACCCGAAGTTCGTCCAGTTTTTGCTGTGACCCTCTCTACTCTTTCGCGCATGTTATGCGGGTGATATGATGATACCATGCCAAGTTTCAACATTTTCAGGACTCATTTTGTAGTGATTTTCAATTTCATGGTCATTTAGCTCTCTAAACAATTAGGTAAATGACAGAAAAACAACAAATGATGTCAGAACATGTTGGAAATTGATGGCGTCACTTTCAATGCTGCATTCTGAACACAAAAGAAGTCCGGAGTTCAAATAAGTTATTAAAAATATTGAAGTGGCCGTGTAACAGATGAGTTCCCGTCCGACACCTTGATACTCCGAAAGAGTTTGTCCAGTTTGTACACGAAGTGCGTCCAGTTTTTGCTGTGACCCTCTCTACTCTTTCGCGCACGCTATGCGGGTGATATGATGATACCATGTCAAATTTCAACATTTTCAGGATTCATTTTGTAGTGATTTTCAATTTCACGGTCATTTAGCTCTCTAAACAATTAGGTAAATGACCGAAAAACAACGAATGATGTCAGAACATGTTGGAAATTGATGACGTCGCTTTGAATGCTGCATACTGAACACAAAAGAAGTCCGGAGTTCAAATAAGTTATTGAAAACATTGAAGTGGCCGTGTAACAGATAAGTTCTTGTCCGAAACCTTGATACTCCGAAAGAGTTTGTCCAGTTTTTGCCGTGACCCTCTCTACTCTTTCGCGCATGCTATGCGGGTGCTATGATGATACCATGCCAAGTTTCAACATTTTCAGGATTCATTTTGTAGTGATTTTTTTTCAATTTCACGGTCATTTAGCTCTCTAAACAATTAGGTAAATGACCGAAAAACAACAAATGACGTCAGAACATGTTGGAAATTGATGGCGTCGCTTTGAATGCTGCATACTGAACACAAAAGAAGTCCGGAGTTCAAATAAGTTATTAAAAACATTGAAGTGGCCTTGTAACAGATGAGTTCTCGTCCGAAACCCTGATAGTCCGAAAGAGTTTGTCCAGTTTGTACACGAAGTGCGTCTAGTTTTTGCCGTGACCGTCTCTACTCTTTCGCGCATGCTATGCGGGTGATATAATGATACCATGCCAAGTTTCAACATTTTCAGGATTCATTTTGTAGTGATTTTCAATTTCACGGTCATTTAGCTCTCTAAACAATTAGGTAAATGACCGAAAAACAACAAATGATGTCAGAGCATGTTGGAAATTGATGACGTCGCTTTGAATGCTACATACTGAACACAAAAGAAGTCCGTAGTTCAAATAAGTTATTAAAAACATTGAAGTGGCCGTGTAACAGATGAGTTCTTGTCCGAAACCCTGATACTCCGAAAGAGTTTGTCCAGTTTTTGCCGTGACCCTTTCTACTCTTTCGCGCATGATATGCGGGTGATGTGATGATACCATCCCAAGTTTCAACATTTTCAGGATTCATTTTGTAGTGATTTTCAATTTCATGGTCATTTAGCTCTCTAAACAATTAGGTAAATGACCGAAAAACGACAAATGATGTCAGAACATGTTGGAAATTGATGACGTCGCTTTGAATGCTGCATACTGAACACAAAAGGAGTCCGGAGTTCAAATAAGTTATTAAAAACATTGAAGTGGCCGTGTAACAGATGAGTTCTCGTCCGAAACCCTGATACTCCGAAAGAGTTTGTCCAGTTTGTACACGAAGTGCGTCCAGTTTTTGCCGTGACCCTCTCCACTCTTTCGCGCATGCTATGCGGGTGATATAATGATACCATGCCAAGTTTCAACTTTTTCAGGATCCATTTTGTAGTGATTTTCAATTTCACCGTCATTTAGCTCTCTAAACAATTAGGTAAATGACCGAAAAACAACAAATGATGTCAGAACATGTTGGAAATTGATGACCTCGCTTTGAATGCTACATACTGAACACAAAAGAAGTCCGGAGTTCAAATAAGTTATTAAAAACATTGAAGTGGCCGTGTAACAGATAAGTTCTTGTCCGAAACCCTGATACTCCGAAAGAGTTTGTCCAGTTTTTGCCGTGACCCTCTCTACTCTTTCGTGCATGCTATGCGGGTGCTATGATGATACCATGCCAAGTTTCAACATTTTCAGGATTCATTTTGTAGTGATTTTTTCAATTTCACGGTCATTTAGCTCTCTAAACAATTAGGTAAATGACCGAAAAACAACAAATGATGTCAGAACATGTTGGAAATTGATGACGTCGCTTTGAATGCTGCATACTGAACACAAAAGAAGTCCGGAGTTCAAATAAGTTATTAAAAACATTGAAGTGGCCTTGTAACAGATGAGTTCTCGTCCGAAACCCTGATACTCCGAAAGAGTTTGTCCAGTTTGTACACGAAGTGCGTCCAGTTTTTGCCGTGACCCTCTCCACTCTTTCGCGCATGCTATGCGGGTGATATAATGATACCATGCCAAGTTTCAACTTTTTCAGGATCCATTTTGTAGTGATTTTCAATTTCACCGTCATTTAGCTCTCTAAACAATTAGGTAAATGACCGAAAAACAACAAATGATGTCAGAACATGTTGGAAATTGATGACGTCGCTTTGAATGCTACATACTGAACACAAAAGAAGTCCGGAGTTCAAATAAGTTATTAAAAACATTGAAGTGGCCGTGTAACAGATAAGTTCTTGTCCGAAACCCTGATACTCCGAAAGAGTTTGTCCAGTTTTTGCCGTGACCCTCTCTACTCTTTCGTGCATGCTATGCGGGTGATATGATGATACCATGCCAAGTTTCAACATTTTCAGGATTCATTTTGTAGTGATTTTCAATTTCACGGTCATTTAGCTCTCTAAACAATTAGGTAAATGACCGAAAAACAACAAATGATGTCGGAACATGTTGGAAATTGATGACGTCGCTTTGAATGCTGCATACTGAACACAAAAGAAGTCCGGAGTTCAAATCAGTTATTAAAAACATTGAAGTGGCCGTCTAACAGATGAGTTCTCGTCCGAAACCCTGATACTCCGAAAGAGTTTGTCCAGTTTGTACACGAAGTGCGTCCAGTTTTTGCCGTGACCCTCTCTACTCTTTCGCGCATGCTATGCGGGTGATATGATGATACCATGCCAAGTTTCAACATTTTAAGGATTCATTTTGTAGTGATTTTCAATTTCACGGTCAGTTAGCTCTCTAAACAATTAGGTAAATGACCGAAAAACAACAAATGATGTCAGAACATGTTGGAAAATGATGACGTCGCTTTGAATGCTGCATACTGAACACAAAAGAAGTCCGGAGTTCAAATAAGTTATTAAAAACATTGAAGTGGCCGTGTAACAGATGAGTTCTCGTCCGAAACCCTGATACTCCGAAAGAGTTTGTCCAGTTTGTACACGAAGTGCGTCCAGTTTTTGCCGTGACCCTCTCTACTCTTTCGCGCATGCTATGCGGGTGATATGATGATACCATGCCAAATTTCAACATTTTCAGGATTCATTTTGTAGTGATTTTCAATTTCACGGTCATTTAGCTCTCTAAACAATTAGGTAAATGACCGAAAAACAACAAATGATGTCAGAACATGTTGGAAATTGATGACGTCGCTTTGAATGCTGCATACTGAACACAAAAGAAGTCCGGAGTTCAAATAAGTTATTAAAAACATTGAAGTGGCCGTGTAACAGATGAGTTCTTGTCCGAAACCCTGATACTCCGAAAGAGTTTGTCCAGTTTGTACACGAAGTGCGTCCAGTTTTTGCCGTGACCCTCTCTACTCTTTCGCGCATGCTATGCGGGTGATATGATGATACCATGCCAAGTTTCAACATTTTAAGGATTCATTTTGTAGTGATTTTCAATTTCACGGTCAGTTAGCTCTCTAAACAATTAGGTAAATGACCGAAAAACAACAAATGATGTCAGAACATGTTGGAAAATGAAGACGTCGCTTTGAATGCTGCATACTGAACACAAAAGAAGTCCGGAGTTTAAATAAGTTATTAAAAACATTGAAGTGGCCGTGTAACAGATGAGTTCTCGTCCGAAACCCTGATACTCCGAAAGAGTTTGTCCAGTTTGTACACGAAGTGCGTCCAGTTTTTGCCGTGACCCTCTCTACTCTTTCGCGCATGCTATGCGGGTGATATGATGATACCATGCCAAATTTCAACATTTTCAGGATTCATTTTGTAGTGATTTTCAATTTCACGGTCATTTAGCTCTCTAAACAATTAGGTAAATGACCGAAAAACAACAAATGATGTCAGAACATGTTGGAAATTGATGACGTCGCTTTGAATGATGCATACTGAACACAGAAGAAGTCCGGAGTTCAAATAAGTTATTAAAAACATTGAAGTGGTCGTGTAACAGATGAGTTCTCGTCCGAAACCCTGATACTCAGAAAGAGTTTGTCCAGTTTGTACACGAAGTGCGTCTAGTTTTTGCCGTGACCCTCTCTACTCTTTCGCGCATCCTATGCGGGTGATATGATGATACCATGCCAAGTTTCAACATTTTCAGGGTTCATTTTGTAGTGATTTTCAATTTCACGGTCATTTAGCTTTCTAAACAATTAGGTAAATGACCGAAAAACAACAAATGATGTCAGAACATGTTGGAAATTGAAGGCGTCGCTTTGAATGCTGCATACTGAACACAAAAGGAGTCCGGAGTTCAAATAAGTTATTAAAAACACTGAAGTGGCCGTGTAACAGATGAGTTCTCGCCCGAAACCCTGATACTCCGAAAGAGTTTGTCCAGTTTGTACATGAAGTGCCTCCAGTTTTTGCCGTGACCCTCTCTAATGTTTCGCGCATCCTATGCGGGTGATATGATGATACCATGGCAAATTTCAACATTTTCAGGATTCATTTTGTAGTGATTTTCAATTTCACGGTCATTTAGCTCTCTAAACAATTAGGTAAATGACCGAAAAAAAACAAATGATGTCAGAACATGTTGGAAATTGATGACGTTGCTTTGAATGCTGCATAATGAACACAAAAGAAGTCTGGAGTTCAAATAAGTTACTACAAACATTGAAGTGGCCTTGTAACAGATGAGTTCTCGTCCGAAACCCTGATAGTCCTAAAGAGTTTGTCCAGTTTGTACACAAAGTGCGTCCAGTTTTTGCCGTGACCCTCTCTACTCTTTCGCGCATGCTATGCGGGTGATATGATGATACCATGCCAAGTTTCAACATTTTCAGGATTCATTTTGTAGTGATTTTCAATTTCACGGTCATTTAGCTCTCTAAACAATTAGGTAAATGACCGAAAAACAACAAATGATGTCAGAACATGTTGGAAATTGATGGCGTCGCTTTGAATGCTGCATATTGAACACAAAAGAAGTCCAGAGTTCAAATAAGTTATTAAAAACATTGAAGTGTCCGTGTAACAGATGAGTTCTCGTCCGAAACCCTGATACTCCGAAAGAGTTTGTCCAGTTTGTACACGAAGTGCGTCCACTTTTTGCCGTGACCCTCTCTACTCTTTCGCGCATGCTATGCGGGTGATATGATGATACCATGCCAATTTTCAACATTTTAAGGATTCATTTTGTAGTGATTTTCAATTTCACGGTCAGTTAGCTCTCTAAACAATTAGGTAAATGACCGAAAAACAACAAATGATGTCAGAACATGTTGGAAAATGATGACGTCGCTTTGAATGCTGCATACTGAACACAAAAGAAGTCCGGAGTTCAAATAAGTTATTAAAAACATTGAAGTGGCCGTGTAACAGATGAGTTCTCGTCCGAAACCCTGATACTCCGAAAGAGTTTGTCCAGTTTGTACACGAAGTGCGTCCAGTTTTTGCCGTGACCCTCTCTACTCTTTCGCGCATGCTATGCGGGTGATACGATGATACCATGCCAAGTTTCAACATTTTCGGGATTCATTTTGTAGTGATTTTCAATTTCACGGTCATTTAGCTCTCTAAACAATTAGGTAAATGACCGAAAAACAACAAATGATGTCAGAACATGTTGGAAATTGATGGCGTCGCTTTGAATGCTGCATACTGAACACAAAAGGAGTCCGGAGTTCAAATAAGTTATTAAAAACATTGAAGTGGCCGTGTAACAGATGAGTTCTCGCCCGAAACCCTGATACCCCGAAAGAGTTTGTCCAGTTTGTACACGAAGTGCGTCTAGTTTTTGCCGTGACCCTCTCTACTCTTTCGCGCAAGCTATGCGGGTGATATGATGATACCATGCCAAGTTTCAACATTTTCAGGATTCATTTTGTAGTGATTTTCAATTTCACGGTCATTTAGCTCTCTAAACAATTAGGTAAATGACCGAAAAACAACAAATGATGTCGGAACATGTTGGAAATTGATGACGTCGCTTTGAATGCTGCATACTGAACACAAAAGAAGTCCGGAGTTCAAATAAGTTATTAAAAACATTGAAGTGGCCGTCTAACAGATGAGTTCTCGTCCGAAACCCTGATACTCCGAAAGAGTTTGTCCAGTTTGTACATGAAGTGCGTCCAGTTTTTGCCATGACCCTCTCTACTCTTTCGCGCATGCTATGCAGGTGATATGATGATACCATGCCAAGTTTCAACATTTTTAGGATTCATTTTGTAGTGATTTTCAATTTCACGGTCATTTAGCTTTCTAAACAATTAGGTAAATGACCGAAAAACAACAAATGATGTCAGAACATGTTGGAAATTGATGGCGTCGCTTTGAATGCTGCATACTGAACACAAAAGGAGTCCGGAGTTCAAATAAGTTATTAAAAACAGTGAAGTGCCCGTGTAACAGATGAGTTCTCGCCCGAAACCCTGATACCCCGAAAGAGTTTGTCCAGTTTGTACACGAAGTGCGTCTAGTTTTTGCCGTGACCCTCTCTACTCTTTCGCGCAAGCTATGCGGGTGATATGATGATACCATGCCAAGTTTCAACATTTTCAGGATTCATTTTGTAGTGATTTTCAATTTCACGGTCATTTAGCTCTCTAAACAATTAGGTAAATGACCAAAAAACAACAAATGATGTCAGAACATGTTGGAAATTGATGACGTCGCTTTGAATGCTGCATACTGAACGCAAAAGAAGTCCGGAGTTCAAATAAGTTATTAAAAACATTGAAGTGGCCTTGTAACAGATGAGTTCTCGTCCGAAACCCTGATACTCCGAAAGAGTTTGTCCAGTTTGTACACGAAGTGCATCCAGTTTTTGCCGTGACCCTCTCTACTCTTTCGCGCATGCTATGCGGGTCATATGATGATAACATGCCAAGTTTCAACATTTTCAGGATTCATTTTGTAGTGATTTTCAATTTCACGGACATTTAGTTCTCTAAACAATTAGGTAAATGACCGAAAAACAACAAATGATGTCAGAACATGTTGGAAATTGATGACGTCGCTTTGAATGATGCATACTGAACACAGAAGAAGTCCGGAGTTCAAATAAGTTATTAAAAACATTGAAGTGGTCGTGTAACAGATGAGTTCTCGTCCGAAACCCTGATACTCAGAAAGAGTTTGTCCAGTTTGTACACGAAGTGCATCTAGTTTTTGCCGTGACCGTCTCTACTCTTTCGCGCATGCTATGCGGGTGATATGATGATACCATGCCAAGTTTCAACATTTTCAGGGTTCATTTTGTAGTGATTTTCAATTTCACGGTCATTTAGCTTTCTAAACAATTAGGTAAATGACCGAAAAACAACAAATGATGTCAGAACATGTTGGAAATTGAAGGCGTCGCTTTGAATGCTGCATACTGAACACAAAAGGAGTCCGGAGTTCAAATAAGTTATTAAAAACACTGAAGTGGCCGTGTAACAGATGAGTTCTCGCCCGAAACCCTGATACTCCGAAAGAGTTTGTCCAGTTTGTACACGAAGTGCGTCCAGTTTTTGCCGTGACCCTCTCTACTCTTTCGCGCATGCTATGCGGGTGATATGATGATACCATGCCAAGTTTCAACATTTTCAGGATTCATTTTGTAGTGATTTTCAATTTCACGGTCATTTAGCTCTCTAAACAATTAGGTAAATGACCAAAAAACAACAAATGATGTCAGAACATGTTGGAAATTGATGACGTCGCTTTGAATGCTGCATACTGAACACAAAAGAAGTCCGGAGTTCAAATAAGTTATTAAAAACATTGAAGTGGCCTTGTAACAGATGAGTTCTCGTCTGAAACCCTGATACTCCGAAAGAGTTTGTCCAGTTTGTACACGAAGTGCGTCCAGTTTTTGCCGTGACCCTCTCTACTCTTTCGCGCATGCTATGCGGGTCATATGATGATAACATGCCAAGTTTCAACATTTTGAGGATTCATTTTGTAGTGATTTTCAATTTCACGGTCATTTAGTTCTCTAAACAATTAGGTAAATGACCGAAAAACAACAAATGATGTCAGAACATGTTGGAAATTGATGACGTCGCTTTGAATGCTGCATACTGAACACAAAAGAAGTCCGGAGTTCAAATAAGTTATTAAAAACATTGAAGTGGCCGTGTAACAGATGAGTTCTCGTCCGAAACCCTGATACTCAGAAAGAGTTTGTCCAGTTTGTACACGAAGTGCGTCCAGTTTTTGCCGTGACCCTCTCTACTCTTTCGCGCATGCTATGCGGGTGATATGATGATACCATGCCAAGTTTCAACATTTTCAGGGTTCATTTTGTAGTGATTTTCAATTTCACGGTCATTTAGCTCTCTAAACAATTAGGTAAATGACCGAAAAACAACAAATGATGTGAGAACATGTTGGAAATTGATGACGTCACTTTGAATGCTGCATACTGAACACAAAAGAAGTCCAGAATTCAAATAAGTTATTAAAAACATTGAAGTGGCCGTGTAACAGATGAGTTCTTGTCCGAAACCTTGATACTCCGAAAGAGTTTGTCCAGTTTTTGCCGTGACCCTCTCTACTCTTTCGCGCATGCTATGCGGGTGATATGATGATACCATGCCAAGTTTCAACATTTTCAAGATTCATTTTGTAGTGATTTTCAATTTCACGGTCAGTTAGCTCTCTAAACAATTAGGTAATTGACCGAAAAACAACAAATGATGTCAGAACATGTTGGAAAATGATGACGTCACTTTGAATGCTGCATACTGAACACAAAAGAAGTCCGGAGTTCAAATAAGTTATTAAAAACATTGAAGTGGCCTTGTAACAGATGAGTTCTCGTCCGAAACCCTGATAGTCCGAAAGAGTTTGTCCAGTTTGTACACGAAGTGCGTCTAGTTTTTGCCGTGACCCTCTCTACTCTTTCGCGCATGCTATGCGGGTGATATGATGATACCATGCCTAGTTTCAACATTTTGAGGATTCATTTTGTAGTGATTTTCAATTTCACGGTCATTTAGCTCTCTAAACAATTAGGTAAATGACCGAAAACAACAAATGATGCAGAACATGTTGGAAATTGATGACGTCGCTTTGAATGCTGCATACTGAACGCAAAAGAAGTCCGGAGTTCAAATAAGTTATTAAAAATATTGAAGTGGCCGTGTAACAGATGAGTTCTCGTCCGAAACCCTGATACTTCGAAAGAGTTTGTCCAGTTTGTACACGAAGTGTGTCCAGTTTTTGCCGTGACCCTCTCTACTCTTTCGCGCATGCTATGCGGGTGATATGATGATACCATGCCAAGTTTCAACATTTTCAGGATTCATTTTGTAGTGATTTTCAATTTCACGGTCATTTAGCTCTCTAAACAATTAGGTAAATGACCGAAAAACAACAAATGATGTCAGAACATGTTGGAAATTGATGACGTCGCTTTGAATGCTGCATACTGAACACAAAAGAAGTCCGGAGTTCAAATAAGTTATTAAAAACATTGAAGTGGCCTTGTAATAGATGAGTTCTTGTCCGAAACCCTGATACTCCGAAAGAGTTTGCCCAGTTTGTACACGAAGTGCGTCTAGTTTTTGCCGTGACCCTCTCTACTCTTTCGCGCATGCTATGTGGGTGATATGATGATACCATGCCATGTTTCAACATTTTCAGGATTCATTTTGTAGTGATTTTCAATTTCACGGTCATTTAGCTCTCTAAACAATTAGGTAAATGACCGAAAAACAACAAATGATGCAGAACATGTTGGAAATTGATGACGTCGCTTTGAATGCTGCATACTAAACACAAAAGAAGTCCGGAGTTCAAATAAGTTATTAAAAACATTGAAGTGGCCGTGTAACAGATGAGTTCTCGTCCGAAACCCTGATACTCCGAAAGAGTTTGTCCAGTTTGTACACGAAGTGCGTCCAGTTTTTGCCGTGACCCTGTCTTCTCTTTCGCGCATGCTATGCGGGTGTTATGATGATACCATGCCAAGTTTCAACATTTTCAGGATTCATTTTGTAGTAATTTTTTCAATTTCACGGTCATTTAGCTCTCTAAACAATTAGGTAAATGACCGAAAAACAACAAATGATGTCAGAACATGTTGGAAAATGATGACGTCGCTTTGAATGCTGCATACTGAACACAAAAGAAGTCCGGAGTTCAAATAAGTTATTAAAAACATTGAAGTGGCCGTGTAACAGATGAGTTCTTGTCTGAAACCCTGATACTCTGAAAGAGTTTGTCCAGTTTTCGCCGTGACCCTTTCTACTCTTTCGCGCATGATATGCGGGTGATGTGATGATACCATCCCAAGTTTCAACATTTTCAGGATTCATTTTGTAGTGATTTTCAATTTCACGGTCATTTAGCTCTCTAAACAATTAGGTAAATGAACGAAAAACGACAAATGATGTCAGAACATGTTGGAAATTGATGGCGTCGCTTTGAATGCTGCATACTGAACACAAAAGAAGTCCGGAGTTCAAATAAGTTATTAAAAACATTGAAGTGGCTGTTTAGCAGATGAGTTCTCGTCCGAAACCCTGATACTCCGAAAGAGTTTGTCCAGTTTGTACACGAAGTGCGTCCAGTTTTTGCCGTGACCCTCTCCACTCTTTCGCGCATGCTATGCGGGTGATATAATGATACCATGCCAAGTTTCAACTTTTTCAGGATCCATTTTGTAGTGATTTTCAATTTCACGGACATTTAGCTCTCTAAACAATTAGGTAAATGACCGAAAAAAAACAAATGATGTCAGAACATGTTGGAAATTGATGGCGTCGCTTTGAATGCTGCATACTGAACACAAAAGAGGTCCGAAGTTCAAATAAGTTATTAAAAACATTGAAGTGTCCGTGTAACAGATGAGTTCTCGTCCGAAACCCTGATACTCCGAAAGAGTTTGTCCAGTTTGTACACGAAGTGCGTCCAGTTTTTGCCGTGACCCTCTCTACTCTTTCGCGCATGCTATGCGGGTGATATGATGATACCATGCCAAGTTTCAACATTTTGAGGATTCATTTTGTAGTGATTTTCAATTTCACGGTCAGTTAGCTCTCTAAACAATTAGGTAAATGACCGAAAAACAACAAATGATGTCAGAACATGTTGGAAAATGATGACGTCGCTTTGAATGCTGCATACTGAACACAAAAGAAGTCCGGAGTTCAAATAAGTTATTAAAAACATTGAAGTGGCCGTGTAACAGATGAGTTCTCGTCCGAAACCCTGATACTCCGAAAGAGTTTGTCCAGTTTGTACACGAAGTGCGTCCAGTTTTTGCCGTGACCCTCTCTACTCTTTCGTGCATGCTATGCGGGTGATATGATGATACCATGCCAAATTTCAACATTTTCAGGATGCATTTTGTAGTGATTTTCAATTTCACGGTCATTTAGCTCTCTAAACAATTAGGTAAATGACCGAAAAACAACAAATGATGTCAGAACATGTTGGAAATTGATGACGTCGCTTTGAATGATGCATACTGAACACAGAAGAAGTCCGGAGTTCAAATAAGTTATTAAAAACATTGAAGTGTCCGTGTAACAGATGAGTTCTCGTCCGAAACCCTGATACTCAGAAAGAGTTTGTCCAGTTTGTACACGAAGTGCGTCTAGTTTTTGCCGTGACCCTCTCTACTCTTTCACGCATGCTATGCGGGTGATATGATGATACCATGCCAAGTTTCAACATTTTCAGGGTTCATTTTGTAGTGATTTTCAATTTCACGGTCATTTAGCTTTCTAAACAATTAGGTAAATGACCGAAAAACAACAAATGATGTCAGAACATGTTGGAAATTGAAGGCGTCGCTTTGAATGCTGCATACTGAACACAAAAGGAGTCCGGAGTTCAAATAAGTTATTAAAAACATTGAAGTGGCCGTGTAATAGATGAGTTCTCGTCCGAAACCCTGATACTCCGAAAGAGTTTGTCCAGTTTGTACCCGAAGTTCGTCCAGTTTTTGCTGTGACCCTCTCTACTCTTTCGCGCATGTTATGCGGGTGATATGATGATACCATGCCAAGTTTCAACATTTTCAGGACTCATTTTGTAGTGATTTTCAATTTCATGGTCATTTAGCTCTCTAAACAATTAGGTAAATGACAGAAAAACAACAAATGATGTCAGAACATGTTGGAAATTGATGGCGTCACTTTCAATGCTGCATTCTGAACACAAAAGAAGTCCGGAGTTCAAATAAGTTATTAAAAATATTGAAGTGGCCGTGTAACAGATGAGTTCCCGTCCGACACCTTGATACTCCGAAAGAGTTTGTCCAGTTTGTACACGAAGTGCGTCCAGTTTTTGCTGTGACCCTCTCTACTCTTTCGCGCACGCTATGCGGGTGATATGATGATACCATGTCAAATTTCAACATTTTCAGGATTCATTTTGTAGTGATTTTCAATTTCACGGTCATTTAGCTCTCTAAACAATTAGGTAAATGACCGAAAAACAACGAATGATGTCAGAACATGTTGGAAATTGATGACGTCGCTTTGAATGCTGCATACTGAACACAAAAGAAGTCCGGAGTTCAAATAAGTTATTGAAAACATTGAAGTGGCCGTGTAACAGATAAGTTCTTGTCCGAAACCTTGATACTCCGAAAGAGTTTGTCCAGTTTTTGCCGTGACCCTCTCTACTCTTTCGCGCATGCTATGCGGGTGCTATGATGATACCATGCCAAGTTTCAACATTTTCAGGATTCATTTTGTAGTGATTTTTTTTCAATTTCACGGTCATTTAGCTCTCTAAACAATTAGGTAAATGACCGAAAAACAACAAATGATGTCAGAACATGTTGGAAATTGATGGCGTCGCTTTGAATGCTGCATACTGAACACAAAAGAAGTCCGGAGTTCAAATAAGTTATTAAAAACATTGAAGTGGCCTTGTAACAGATGAGTTCTCGTCCGAAACCCTGATAGTCCGAAAGAGTTTGTCCAGTTTGTACACGAAGTGCGTCTAGTTTTTGCCGTGACCGTCTCTACTCTTTCGCGCATGCTATGCGGGTGATATAATGATACCATGCCAAGTTTCAACATTTTCAGGATTCATTTTGTAGTGATTTTCAATTTCACGGTCATTTAGCTCTCTAAACAATTAGGTAAATGACCGAAAAACAACAAATGATGTCAGAGCATGTTGGAAATTGATGACGTCGCTTTGAATGCTACATACTGAACACAAAAGAAGTCCGTAGTTCAAATAAGTTATTAAAAACATTGAAGTGGCCGTGTAACAGATGAGTTCTTGTCCGAAACCCTGATACTCCGAAAGAGTTTGTCCAGTTTTTGCCGTGACCCTTTCTACTCTTTCGCGCATGATATGCGGGTGATGTGATGATACCATCCCAAGTTTCAACATTTTCAGGATTCATTTTGTAGTGATTTTCAATTTCATGGTCATTTAGATCTCTAAACAATTAGGTAAATGACCGAAAAACGACAAATGATGTCAGAACATGTTGGAAATTGATGACGTCGCTTTGAATGCTGCATACTGAACACAAAAGGAGTCCGGAGTTCAAATAAGTTATTAAAAACATTGAAGTGGCCGTGTAACAGATGAGTTCTCGTCCGAAACCCTGATACTCCGAAAGAGTTTGTCCAGTTTGTACACGAAGTGCGTCCAGTTTTTGCCGTGACCCTCTCCACTCTTTCGCGCATGCTATGCGGGTGATATAATGATACCATGCCAAGTTTCAACTTTTTCAGGATCCATTTTGTAGTGATTTTCAATTTCACCGTCATTTAGCTCTCTAAACAATTAGGTAAATGACCGAAAAACAACAAATGATGTCAGAACATGTTGGAAATTGATGACGTCGCTTTGAATGCTACATACTGAACACAAAAGAAGTCCGGAGTTCAAATAAGTTATTAAAAACATTGAAGTGGCCGTGTAACAGATAAGTTCTTGTCCGAAACCCTGATACTCCGAAAGAGTTTGTCCAGTTTTTGCCGTGACCCTCTCTACTCTTTCGTGCATGCTATGCGGGTGCTATGATGATACCATGCCAAGTTTCAACATTTTCAGGATTCATTTTGTAGTGATTTTTTCAATTTCACGGTCATTTAGCTCTCTAAACAATTAGGTAAATGACCGAAAAACAACAAATGATGTCAGAACATGTTGGAAATTGATGACGTCGCTTTGAATGCTGCATACTGAACACAAAAGAAGTCCGGAGTTCAAATAAGTTATTAAAAACATTGAAGTGGCCTTGTAACAGATGAGTTCTCGTCCGAAACCCTGATACTCCGAAAGAGTTTGTCCAGTTTGTACACGAAGTGCGTCCAGTTTTTGCCGTGACCCTCTCCACTCTTTCGCGCATGCTATGCGGGTGATATAATGATACCATGCCAAGTTTCAACTTTTTCAGGATCCATTTTGTAGTGATTTTCAATTTCACCGTCATTTAGCTCTCTAAACAATTAGGTAAATGACCGAAAAACAACAAATGATGTCAGAACATGTTGGAAATTGATGACGTCGCTTTGAATGCTACATACTGAACACAAAAGAAGTCCGGAGTTCAAATAAGTTATTAAAAACATTGAAGTGGCCGTGTAACAGATAAGTTCTTGTCCGAAACCCTGATACTCCGAAAGAGTTTGTCCAGTTTTTGCCGTGACCCTCTCTACTCTTTCGTGCATGCTATGCGGGTGATATGATGATACCATGCCAAGTTTCAACATTTTCAGGATTCATTTTGTAGTGATTTTCAATTTCACGGTCATTTAGCTCTCTAAACAATTAGGTAAATGACCGAAAAACAACAAATGATGTCGGAACATGTTGGAAATTGATGACGTCGCTTTGAATGCTGCATACTGAACACAAAAGAAGTCCGGAGTTCAAATCAGTTATTAAAAACATTGAAGTGGCCATCTAACAGATGAGTTCTCGTCCGAAACCCTGATACTCCGAAAGAGTTTGTCCAGTTTGTACACGAAGTGCGTCCAGTTTTTGCCGTGACCCTCTCTACTCTTTCGCGCATGCTATGCGGGTGATATGATGATACCATGCCATGTTTCAACATTTTAAGGATTCATTTTGTAGTGATTTTCAATTTCACGGTCAGTTAGCTCTCTAAACAATTAGGTAAATGACCGAAAAACAACAAATGATGTCAGAACATGTTGGAAAATGATGACGTCGCTTTGAATGCTGCATACTGAACACAAAAGAAGTCCGGAGTTCAAATAAGTTATTAAAAACATTGAAGTGGCCGTGTAACAGATGAGTTCTCGTCCGAAACCCTGATACTCCGAAAGAGTTTGTCCAGTTTGTACACGAAGTGCGTCCAGTTTTTGCCGTGACCCTCTCTACTCTTTCGCGCATGCTATGCGGGTGATATGATGATACCATGCCAAATTTCAACATTTTCAGGATTCATTTTGTAGTGATTTTCAATTTCACGGTCATTTAGCTCTCTAAACAATTAGGTAAATGACCGAAAAACAACAAATGATGTCAGAACATGTTGGAAATTGATGACGTCGCTTTGAATGCTGCATACTGAACACAAAAGAAGTCCGGAGTTCAAATAAGTTATTAAAAACATTGAAGTGGCCGGGTAGCAGATGAGTTCTTGTCCGAAACCCTGATACTCCGAAAGAGTTTGTCCAGTTTGTACACGAAGTGCGTCCAGTTTTTGCCGTGACCCTCTATACTCTTTCGCGCATGCTATGCGGGTGATATGATGATACCATGCCAAGTTTCAACATTTTAAGGATTCATTTTGTAGTGATTTTCAATTTCACGGTCAGTTAGCTCTCTAAACAATTAGGTAAATGACCGAAAAACAACAAATGATGTCAGAACATGTTGGAAAATGAAGACGTCGCTTTGAATGCTGCATACTGAACACAAAAGAAGTCCGGAGTTTAAATAAGTTATTAAAAACATTGAAGTGGCCGTGTAACAGATGAGTTCTCGTCCGAAACCCTGATACTCCGAAAGAGTTTGTCCAGTTTGTACACGAAGTGCGTCCAGTTTTTGCCGTGACCCTCTCTACTCTTTCGCGCATGCTATGCGGGTGATATGATGATACCATGCCAAATTTCAACATTTTCAGGATTCATTTTGTAGTGATTTTCAATTTCACGGTCATTTAGCTCTCTAAACAATTAGGTAAATGACCGAAAAACAACAAATGATGTCAGAACATGTTGGAAATTGATGACGTCGCTTTGAATGATGCATACTGAACACAGAAGAAGTCCGGAGTTCAAATAAGTTATTAAAAACATTGAAGTGGTCGTGTAACAGATGAGTTCTCGTCCGAAACCCTGATACTCAGAAAGAGTTTGTCCAGTTTGTACACGAAGTGCGTCTAGTTTTTGCCGTGACCCTCTCTACTCTTTCGCGCATCCTATGCGGGTGATATGATGATACCATGCCAAGTTTCAACATTTTCAGGGTTCATTTTGTAGTGATTTTCAATTTCACGGTCATTTAGCTTTCTAAACAATTAGGTAAATGACCGAAAAACAACAAATGATGTCAGAACATGTTGGAAATTGAAGGCGTCGCTTTGAATGCTGCATACTGAACACAAAAGGAGTCCGGAGTTCAAATAAGTTATTAAAAACACTGAAGTGGCCGTGTAACAGATGAGTTCTCGCCCGAAACCCTGATACTCCGAAAGAGTTTGTCCAGTTTGTACATGAAGTGCCTCCAGTTTTTGCCGTGACCCTCTCTGCTCTTTCGCGCATGCTATGCGGGTGATATGATGATACCATGCCAAGTTTCAACATTTTCAGGATTCATTTTGTAGTGATTTTCAATTTCACGGTCATTTAGCTCTCTAAACAATTAGGTAAATGACCGAAAAACAACAAATGATGCAGAACATGTTGGAAATTGATGACGTCGCTTTGAATTCTGCATACTGAACACAAAAGAAGTCTGAAGTTCAGATAAGTTATTAAAACATTGAAGTGGCCGTGTAACAGATGAGTTCTCGTCCGAAACCCTGATACTCCGAAAGAGTTTGTTCAGTTTGTACACGAAGTGCGTCCAGTTTTTGCCGTGACCCTCTCTAATGTTTCGCGCATGCTATGCGGGTGATATGATGATACCATGCCAAGTTTCAACATTTTCAGGATTCATTTTGTAGTGATTTTCAATTTCACCGTCATTTAGCTCTCTAAACAATTAGGTAAATGACCGAAAAACAACAAATGATGTCAGAACATGTTGGAAATTGATGACGTCGCTTTGAATGCTACATACTGAACACAAAAGAAGTCCGGAGTTCAAATAAGTTATTAAAAACATTGAAGTGGCCGTGTAACAGATAAGTTCTTGTCCGAAACCCTGATACTCCGAAAGAGTTTGTCCAGTTTTTGCCGTGACCCTCTCTACTCTTTCGTGCATGCTATGCGGGTGCTATGATGATACCATGCCAAGTTTCAACATTTTCAGGATTCATTTTGTAGTGATTTTTTCAATTTCACGGTCATTTAGCTCTCTAAACAATTAGGTAAATGACCGAAAAACAACAAATGATGTCAGAACATGTTGGAAATTGATGACGTCGCTTTGAATGCTGCATACTGAACACAAAAGAAGTCCGGAGTTCAAATAAGTTATTAAAAACATTGAAGTGGCCTTGTAACAGATGAGTTCTCGTCCGAAACCCTGATACTCCGAAAGAGTTTGTCCAGTTTGTACACGAAGTGCGTCCAGTTTTTGCCGTGACCCTCTCCACTCTTTCGCGCATGCTATGCGGGTGATATAATGATACCATGCCAAGTTTCAACTTTTTCAGGATCCATTTTGTAGTGATTTTCAATTTCACCGTCATTTAGCTCTCTAAACAATTAGGTAAATGACCGAAAAACAACAAATGATGTCAGAACATGTTGGAAATTGATGACGTCGCTTTGAATGCTACATACTGAACACAAAAGAAGTCCGGAGTTCAAATAAGTTATTAAAAACATTGAAGTGGCCGTGTAACAGATAAGTTCTTGTCCGAAACCCTGATACTCCGAAAGAGTTTGTCCAGTTTTTGCCGTGACCCTCTCTACTCTTTCGTGCATGCTATGCGGGTGATATGATGATACCATGCCAAGTTTCAACATTTTCAGGATTCATTTTGTAGTGATTTTCAATTTCACGGTCATTTAGCTCTCTAAACAATTAGGTAAATGACCGAAAAACAACAAATGATGCAGAACATGTTGGAAATTGATGACGTCGCTTTGAATTCTGCATACTGAACACAAAAGAAGTCTGAAGTTCAGATAAGTTATTAAAACATTGAAGTGGCCGTGTAACAGATGAGTTCTCGTCCGAAACCCTGATACTCCGAAAGAGTTTGTTCAGTTTGTACACGAAGTGCGTCCAGTTTTTGCCGTGACCCTCTCTAATGTTTCGCGCATGCTATGCGGGTGATATGATGATACCATGCCAAGTTTCAACATTTTCAGGATTCATTTTGTAGTGATTTTCAATTTCACCGTCATTTAGCTCTCTAAACAATTAGGTAAATGACCGAAAAACAACAAATGATGTCAGAACATGTTGGAAATTGATGACGTCGCTTTGAATGCTACATACTGAACACAAAAGAAGTCCGGAGTTCAAATAAGTTATTAAAAACATTGAAGTGGCCGTGTAACAGATAAGTTCTTGTCCGAAACCCTGATACTCCGAAAGAGTTTGTCCAGTTTTTGCCGTGACCCTCTCTACTCTTTCGTGCATGCTATGCGGGTGCTATGATGATACCATGCCAAGTTTCAACATTTTCAGGATTCATTTTGTAGTGATTTTTTCAATTTCACGGTCATTTAGCTCTCTAAACAATTAGGTAAATGACCGAAAAACAACAAATGATGTCAGAACATGTTGGAAATTGATGACGTCGCTTTGAATGCTGCATACTGAACACAAAAGAAGTCCGGAGTTCAAATAAGTTATTAAAAACATTGAAGTGGCCTTGTAACAGATGAGTTCTCGTCCGAAACCCTGATACTCCGAAAGAGTTTGTCCAGTTTGTACACGAAGTGCGTCCAGTTTTTGCCGTGACCCTCTCCACTCTTTCGCGCATGCTATGCGGGTGATATAATGATACCATGCCAAGTTTCAACTTTTTCAGGATCCATTTTGTAGTGATTTTCAATTTCACCGTCATTTAGCTCTCTAAACAATTAGGTAAATGACCGAAAAACAACAAATGATGTCAGAACATGTTGGAAATTGATGACGTCGCTTTGAATGCTACATACTGAACACAAAAGAAGTCCGGAGTTCAAATAAGTTATTAAAAACATTGAAGTGGCCGTGTAACAGATAAGTTCTTGTCCGAAACCCTGATACTCCGAAAGAGTTTGTCCAGTTTTTGCCGTGACCCTCTCTACTCTTTCGTGCATGCTATGCGGGTGATATGATGATACCATGCCAAGTTTCAACATTTTCAGGATTCATTTTGTAGTGATTTTCAATTTCACAGTCATTTAGCTCTCTAAACAATTAGGTAAATGACCGAAAAACAACAAATGATGTCGGAACATGTTGGAAATTGATGACGTCGCTTTGAATGCTGCATACTGAACACAAAAGAAGTCCGGAGTTCAAATCAGTTATTAAAAACATTGAAGTGGCCGTCTAACAGATGAGTTCTCGTCCGAAACCCTGATACTCCGAAAGAGTTTGTCCAGTTTGTACACGAAGTGCGTCCAGTTTTTGCCGTGACCCTCTCTACTCTTTCGCGCATGCTATGCGGGTGATATGATGATACCATGCCAAGTTTCAACATTTTAAGGATTCATTTTGTAGTGATTTTCAATTTCACGGTCAGTTAGCTCTCTAAACAATTAGGTAAGTGACCGAAAAACAACAAATGATGTCAGAACATGTTGGAAAATGATGACGTCGCTTTGAATGCTGCATACTGAACACAAAAGAAGTCCGGAGTTCAAATAAGTTATTAAAAACATTGAAGTGGCCGTGTAACAGATGAGTTCTCGTCCGAAACCCTGATACTCCGAAAGAGTTTGTCCAGTTTGTACACGAAGTGCGTCCAGTTTTTGCCATGACCCTCTCTACTCTTTCACGCATGCTATGCGGGTGATATGATGATACCATGCCAAATTTCAACATTTTCAGGATTCATTTTGTAGTGATTTTCAATTTCACGGTCATTTAGCTCTCTAAACAATTAGGTAAATGACCGAAAAACAACAAATGATGTCAGAACATGTTGGAAATTGATGACGTCGCTTTGAATGCTGCATACTGAACACAAAAGAAGTCCGGAGTTCAAATAAGTTATTAAAAACATTGAAGTGGCCGTGTAACAGATGAGTTCTTGTCCGAAACCCTGATACTCCGAAAGAGTTTGTCCAGTTTGTACACGAAGTGCGTCCAGTTTTTGCCGTGACCCTCTCTACTCTTTCGCGCATGCTATGCGGGTGATATGATGATACCATGCCAAGTTTCAACATTTTAAGGATTCATTTTGTAGTGATTTTCAATTTCACGGTCAATTAGCTCTCTAAACAATTAGGTAAATGACCGAAAAACAACAAATGATGTCAGAACATGTTGGAAAATGAAGACGTCGCTTTGAATGCTGCATACTGAACACAAAAGAAGTCCGGAGTTTAAATAAGTTATTAAAAACATTGAAGTGGCCGTGTAACAGATGAGTTCTCGTCCGAAACCCTGATACTCCGAAAGAGTTTGTCCAGTTTGTACATGAAGTGCGTCCAGTTTTTGCCGTGACCCTCTCTACTCTTTCGCGCATGCTATGCGGGTGATATGATGATACCATGCCAAATTTCAACATTTTCAGGATTCATTTTGTAGTGATTTTCAATTTCACGGTCATTTAGCTCTCTAAACAATTAGGTAAATGACCGAAAAACAACAAATGATGTCAGAACATGTTGGAAATTGATGACGTCGCTTTGAATGATGCATACTGAACACAGAAGAAGTCCGGAGTTCAAATAAGTTATTAAAAACATTGAAGTGGTCGTGTAACAGATGAGTTCTCGTCCGAAACCCTGATACTCAGAAAGAGTTTGTCCAGTTTGTACACGAAGTGCGTCTAGTTTTTGCCGTGACCCTCTCTACTCTTTCGCGCATCCTATGCGGGTGATATGATGATACCATGCCAAGTTTCAACATTTTCAGGGTTCATTTTGTAGTGATTTTCAATTTCACGGTCATTTAGCTTTCTAAACAATTAGGTAAATGACCGAAAAACAACAAATGATGTCAGAACATGTTGGAAATTGAAGGCGTCGCTTTGAATGCTGCATACTGAACACAAAAGGAGTCCGGAGTTCAAATAAGTTATTAAAAACACTGAAGTGGCCGTGTAACAGATGAGTTCTCGCCCGAAACCCTGATACTCCGAAAGAGTTTGTCCAGTTTGTACATGAAGTGCCTCCAGTTTTTGCCGTGACCCTCTCTGCTCTTTCGCGCATGCTATGCGGGTGATATGATGATACCATGCCAAGTTTCAACATTTTCAGGATTCATTTTGTAGTGATTTTCAATTTCACGGTCATTTAGCTCTCTAAACAATTAGGTAAATGACCGAAAAACAACAAATGATGCAGAACATGTTGGAAATTGATGACGTCGCTTTGAATTCTGCATACTGAACACAAAAGAAGTCTGAAGTTCAGATAAGTTATTAAAACATTGAAGTGGCCGTGTAACAGATGAGTTCTCGTCCGAAACCCTGATACTCCGAAAGAGTTTGTTCAGTTTGTACACGAAGTGCGTCCAGTTTTTGCCGTGACCCTCTCTAATGTTTCGCGCATGCTATGCGGGTGATATGATGATACCATGGCAAGTTTCAACATTTTCAGGATTCATTTTGTAGTGATTTTCAATTTCACGGTCATTTAGCTCTCTAAACAATTAGGTAAATGACCGAAAAAAAACAAATGATGTCAGAACATGTTGGAAATTGATGACGTTGCTTTGAATGCTGCATAATGAACACAAAAGAAGTCTGGAGTTCAAATAAGTTACTACAAACATTGAAGTGGCCTTGTAACAGATGAGTTCTCGTCCGAAACCCTGATAGTCCTAAAGAGTTTGTCCAGTTTGTACACAAAGTGCGTCCAGTTTTTGCCGTGACCCTCTCTACTCTTTCGCGCATGCTATGCGGGTGTTATGATGATACCATGCCAAGTTTCAACATTTTCAGGATTCATTTTGTAGTGATTTTCAATTTCACGGTCATTTAGCTCTCTAAACAATTAGGTAAATGACCGAAAAACAACAAATGATGTCAGAACATGTTGGAAATTGATGACGTCGCTTTGAATGATGCATACTGAACACAGAAGAAGTCCGGAGTTCAAATAAGTTATTAAAAACATTGAAGTGGTCGTGTAACAGATGAGTTCTCGTCCGAAACCCTGATACTCAGAAAGAGTTTGTCCAGTTTGTACACGAAGTGCGTCTAGTTTTTGCCGTGACCCTCTCTACTCTTTCGCGCATCCTATGCGGGTGATATGATGATACCATGCCAAGTTTCAACATTTTCAGGGTTCATTTTGTAGTGATTTTCAATTTCACGGTCATTTAGCTTTCTAAACAATTAGGTAAATGACCGAAAAACAACAAATGATGTCAGAACATGTTGGAAATTGAAGGCGTCGCTTTGAATGCTGCATACTGAACACAAAAGGAGTCCGGAGTTCAAATAAGTTATTAAAAACACTGAAGTGGCCGTGTAACAGATGAGTTCTCGCCCGAAACCCTGATACTCCGAAAGAGTTTGTCCAGTTTGTACATGAAGTGCCTCCAGTTTTTGCCGTGACCCTCTCTGCTCTTTCGCGCATGCTATGCGGGTGATATGATGATACCATGCCAAGTTTCAACATTTTCAGGATTCATTTTGTAGTGATTTTCAATTTCACGGTCATTTAGCTCTCTAAACAATTAGGTAAATGACCGAAAAACAACAAATGATGCAGAACATGTTGGAAATTGATGACGTCGCTTTGAATTCTGCATACTGAATACAAAAGAAGTCTGAAGTTCAGATAAGTTATTAAAACATTGAAGTGGCCGTGTAACAGATGAGTTCT
Source organism: Triticum urartu (assembly GCF_056163025.1). NCBI lineage: Eukaryota > Viridiplantae > Streptophyta > Magnoliopsida > Poales > Poaceae > Triticum > Triticum urartu. The sequence goes on along the minus strand of NC_141878.1, from coordinate 80,537,764 downwards.
CGTCCGAAACCCTGATACTCCGAAAGAGTTTGTTCAGTTTGTACACGAAGTGCGTCCAGTTTTTGCCGTGACCCTCTCTAATGTTTCGCGCATGCTATGCGGGTGATATGATGATACCATGGCAAGTTTCAACATTTTCAGGATTCATTTTGTAGTGATTTTCAATTTCACGGTCATTTAGCTCTCTAAACAATTAGGTAAATGACCGAAAAAAAACAAATGATGTCAGAACATGTTGGAAATTGATGACGTTGCTTTGAATGCTGCATAATGAACACAAAAGAAGTCTGGAGTTCAAATAAGTTACTACAAACATTGAAGTGGCCTTGTAACAGATGAGTTCTCGTCCGAAACCCTGATAGTCCTAAAGAGTTTGTCCAGTTTGTACACAAAGTGCGTCCAGTTTTTGCCGTGACCCTCTCTACTCTTTCGCGCATGCTATGCGGGTGTTATGATGATACCATGCCAAGTTTCAACATTTTCAGGATTCATTTTGTAGTGATTTTCAATTTCACGGTCATTTAGCTCTCTAAACAATTAGGTAAATGACCGAAAAACAACAAATGATGTCAGAACATGTTGGAAATTGATGGCGTCGCTTTGAATGCTGCATATTGAACACAAAAGAAGTCCAGAGTTCAAATAAGTTATTAAAAACATTGAAGTGTCCGTGTAACAGATGAGTTCTCGTCCGAAACCCTGATACTCCGAAAGAGTTTGTCCAGTTTGTACACGAAGTGCGTCCACTTTTTGCCGTGACCCTCTCTACTCTTTCGCGCATGCTATGCGGGTGATATGATGATACCATGCCAAGTTTCAACATTTTAAGGATTCATTTTGTAGTGATTTTCAATTTCACGGTCAGTTAGCTCTCTAAACAATTAGGTAAATGACCGAAAAACAACAAATGATGTCAGAACATGTTGGAAAATGATGACGTCGCTTTGAATGCTGCATACTGAACACAAAAGAAGTCCGGAGTTCAAATAAGTTATTAAAAACATTGAAGTGGCCGTGTAACAGATGAGTTCTCGTCCGAAACCCTGATACTCCGAAAGAGTTTGTCCAGTTTGTACACGAAGTGCGTCCAGTTTTTGCCGTGACCCTCTCTACTCTTTCGCGCATGCTATGCGGGTGATATGATGATACCATGCCAAGTTTCAACATTTTCGGGATTCATTTTGTAGTGATTTTCAATTTCACGGTCATTTAGCTCTCTAAACAATTAGGTAAATGACCGAAAAACAACAAATGATGTCAGAACATGTTGGAAATTGATGGCGTCGCTTTGAATGCTGCATACTGAACACAAAAGGAGTCCGGAGTTCAAATAAGTTATTAAAAACATTGAAGTGGCCGTGTAACAGATGAGTTCTCGCCCGAAACCCTGATACCCCGAAAGAGTTTGTCCAGTTTGTACACGAAGTGCGTCTAGTTTTTGCCGTGACCCTCTCTACTCTTTCGCGCAAGCTATGCGGGTGATATGATGATACCATGCCAAGTTTCAACATTTTCAGGATTCATTTTGTAGTGATTTTCAATTTCACGGTCATTTAGCTCTCTAAACAATTAGGTAAATGACCGAAAAACAACAAATGATGTCGGAACATGTTGGAAATTGATGACGTCGCTTTGAATGCTGCATACTGAACACAAAAGAAGTCCGGAGTTCAAATAAGTTATTAAAAACATTGAAGTGGCCGTCTAACAGATGAGTTCTCGTCCGAAACCCTGATACTCCGAAAGAGTTTGTCCAGTTTGTACACGAAGTGCGTCCAGTTTTTGCCATGACCCTCTCTACTCTTTCGCGCATGCTATGCAGGTGATATGATGATACCATGCCAAGTTTCAACATTTTTAGGATTCATTTTGTAGTGATTTTCAATTTCACGGTCATTTAGCTTTCTAAACAATTAGGTAAATGACCGAAAAACAACAAATGATGTCAGAACATGTTGGAAATTCATGGCGTCGCTTTGAATGCTGCATACTGAACACAAAAGGAGTCCGTAGTTCAAATAAGTTATTAAAAACAGTGAAGTGCCCGTGTAACAGATGAGTTCTCGCCCGAAACCCTGATACCCCGAAAGAGTTTGTCCAATTTGTACACGAAGTGCGTCTAGTTTTTGCCGTGACCCTCTCTACTCTTTCGCGCAAGTTTCAACATTTTCAGGATTCATTTTGTAGTGATTTTCAATTTCACGGTCATTTAGCTCTCTAAACAATTAGGTAAATGACCGAAAAACAACAAATGATGTCAGAACATGTTGGAAAATGATGACGTCGCTTTGAATGCTGCATACTGAACACAAAAGAAGTCCGGAGTTCAAATAAGTTATTAAAAACATTGAAGTGGCCGTGTAACAGATGAGTTCTCGTCCGAAACCCTGATACTCCGAAAGAGTTTGTCCAGTTTGTACACGAAGTGCGTCCAGTTTTTGCCGTGACCCTCTCTACTCTTTCGCGCATGCTATGCGGGTGATATGATGATACCATGCCAAGTTTCAACATTTTCGGGATTCATTTTGTAGTGATTTTCAATTTCACGGTCATTTAGCTCTCTAAACAATTAGGTAAGTGACCAAAAAACAACAAATGATGTCAGAACATGTTGGAAATTGATGACGTCGCTTTGAATGCTGCATACTGAACACAAAAGAAGTCCGGAGTTCAAATAAGTTATTAAAAACATTGAAGTGGCCTTGTAACAGATGAGTTCTCGTCCGAAACCCTGATACTCCGAAAGAGTTTGTCCAGTTTGTACACGAAGTGCATCCAGTTTTTGCCGTGACCCTCTCTACTCTTTCGCGCATGCTATGCGGGTCATATGATGATAACATGCCAAGTTTCAACATTTTCAGGATTCATTTTGTAGTGATTTTCAATTTCACGGACATTTAGTTCTCTAAACAATTAGGTAAATGACCGAAAAACAACAAATGATGTCAGAACATGTTGGAAATTGATGACGTCGCTTTGAATGATGCATACTGAACACAGAAGAAGTCCGGAGTTCAAATAAGTTATTAAAAACATTGAAGTGGTCGTGTAACAGATGAGTTCTCGTCCGAAACCCTGATACTCAGAAAGAGTTTGTCCAGTTTGTACACGAAGTGCATCTAGTTTTTGCCGTGACCGCCTCTACTCTTTCGCGCATGCTATGCGGGTGATATGATGATACCATGCCAAGTTTCAACATTTTCAGGGTTCATTTTGTAGTGATTTTCAATTTCACGGTCATTTAGCTTTCTAAACAATTAGGTAAATGACCGAAAAACAACAAATGATGTCAGAACATGTTGGAAATTGAAGGCGTCGCTTTGAATGCTGCATACTGAACACAAAAGGAGTCCGGAGTTCAAATAAGTTATTAAAAACACTGAAGTGGCCGTGTAACAGATGAGTTCTCGCCCGAAACCCTGATACTCCGAAAGAGTTTGTCCAGTTTGTACACGAACTGCGTCCAGTTTTTGCCGTGACCCTCTCTACTCTTTCGCGCATGCTATGCGGGTGATATGATGATACCATGCCAAGTTTCAACATTTTCAGGATTCATTTTGTAGTGATTTTCAATTTCACGGTCATTTAGCTCTCTAAACAATTAGGTAAATGACCAAAAAACAACAAATGATGTCAGAACATGTTGGAAATTGATGACGTCGCTTTGAATGCTGCATACTGAACACAAAAGAAGTCCGGAGTTCAAATAAGTTATTAAAAACATTGAAGTGGCCTTGTAACAGATGAGTTCTCGTCTGAAACCCTGATACTCCGAAAGAGTTTGTCCAGTTTGTACACGAAGTGCGTCCAGTTTTTGCCGTGACCCTCTCTACTCTTTCGCGCATGCTATGCGGGTCATATGATGATAACATGCCAAGTTTCAACATTTTCAGGATTCATTTTGTAGTGATTTTCAATTTCACGGTCATTTAGTTCTCTAAACAATTAGGTAAATGACCGAAAAACAACAAATGATGTCAGAACATGTTGGAAATTGATGATGTCGCTTTGAATGCTGCATACTGAACACAAAAGAAGTCCGGAGTTCAAATAAGTTATTAAAAACATTGAAGTGGCCGTGTAGCAGATGAGTTCTCGTCCGAAACCCTGATACTCAGAAAGAGTTTGTCCAGTTTGTACATGAAGTGCGTCCAGTTTTTGCCGTGACCCTCTCTACTCTTTCGCGCATGCTATGCGGGTGATATGATGATACCATGCCAAGTTTCAACATTTTCAGGGTTCATTTTGTAGTGATTTTCAATTTCACGGTCATTTAGCTCTCTAAACAATTAGGTAAATGACCGAAAAACAACAAATGATGTGAGAACATGTTGGAAATTGATGACGTCGCTTTGAATGCTGCATACTGAACACAAAAGAAGTCCAGAGTTCAAATAAGTTATTAAAAACATTGAAGTGGCCGTGTAACAGATGAGTTCTTGTCCGAAACCTTGATACTCCGAAAGAGTTTGTCCAGTTTTTGCCGTGACCCTCTCTACTCTTTCGCGCATGCTATGCGGGTGATATGATGATACCATGCCAAGTTTCAACATTTTCAAGATTCATTTTGTAGTGATTTTCAATTTCACGGTCAGTTAGCTCTCTAAACAATTAGGTAATTGACCGAAAAACAACAAATGATGTCAGAACATGTTGGAAAATGATGACGTCCCTTTGAATGCTGCATACTGAACACAAAAGAAGTCCGGAGTTCAAATAAGTTATTAAAAACATTGAAGTGGCCTTGTAACAGATGAGTTCTCGTCCGAAACCCTGATAGTCCGAAAGAGTTTGTCCAGTTTGTACACGAAGTGCGTCTAGTTTTTGCCGTGACCCTCTCTACTCTTTCGCGCATGCTATGCGGGTGATATGATGATACCATGCCTAGTTTCAACATTTTGAGGATTCATTTTGTAGTGATTTTCAATTTCACGGTCATTTAGCTCTCTAAACAATTAGGTAAATGACCGAAAACAACAAATGATGCAGAACATGTTGGAAATTGATGACGTCACTTTGAATGCTGCATACTGAACGCAAAAGAAGTCCGGAGTTCAAATAAGTTATTAAAAATATTGAAGTGGCCGTGTAACAGATGAGTTCTCGTCCGAAACCCTGATACTTCGAAAGAGTTTGTCCAGTTTGTACACGAAGTGTGTCCAGTTTTTGCCGTGACCCTCTCTACTCTTTCGCGCATGCTATGCGGGTGATATGATGATACCATGCCAAGTTTCAACATTTTCAGGATTCATTTTGTAGTGATTTTCAATTTCACGGTCATTTAGCTCTCTAAACAATTAGGTAAATGACCGAAAAACAACAAATGATGTCAGAACATGTTGGAAATTGATGACGTCGCTTTGAATGCTGCATACTGAACACAAAAGAAGTCCGGAGTTCAAATAAGTTATTAAAAACATTGAAGTGGCCTTGTAATAGATGAGTTCTTGTCCGAAACCCTGATACTCCGAAAGAGTTTGCCCAGTTTGTACACGAAGTGCGTCTAGTTTTTGCCGTGACCCTCTCTACTCTTTCGCGCATGCTATGTGGGTGATATGATGATACCATGCCATGTTTCAACATTTTCAGGATTCATTTTGTAGTGATTTTCAATTTCACGGTCATTTAGCTCTCTAAACAATTAGGTAAATGACCGAAAAACAACAAAGGATGCAGAACATGTTGGAAATTGATGACGTCGCTTTGAATGCTGCATACTAAACACAAAAGAAGTCCGGAGTTCAAATAAGTTATTAAAAACATTGAAGTGGCCGTGTAACAGATGAGTTCTCGTCCGAAACCCTGATACTCCGAAAGAGTTTGTCCAGTTTGTACACGAAGTGCGTCCAGTTTTTGCCGTGACCCTGTCTTCTCTTTCGCGCATGCTATGCGGGTGTTATGATGATACCATGCCAAGTTTCAACATTTTCAGGATTCATTTTGTAGTAATTTTTTCAATTTCACGGTCATTTAGCTCTCTAAACAATTAGGTAAATGACCGAAAAACAACAAATGATGTCAGAACATGTTGGAAATTGATGACGTCGCTTTGAATGCTGCATACTGAACACAAAAGAAGTCCGGAGTTCAAATAAGTTATTAAAAACATTGAAGTGGCCTTGTAACAGATGAGTTCTCGTCCGAAACCCTGATAGTCCGAAAGAGTTTGTCCAGTTTGTACACGAAGTGCGTCTAGTTTTTGCCGTGACTGTCTCTACTCTTTCGCGCATGCTATGCGGGTGATATAATGATACCATGCCAAGTTTCAACATTTTTAGGATTCATTTTGTAGTGATTTTCAATTTCACGGTCATTTAGCTCTCTAAACAATTAGGTAAATGACCGAAAAACAACAAATGATGTCAGAACATGTTGGAAATTGATCACGTCGCTTTGAATGCTGCATACTGAACACAAAAGAAGTCCGGAGTTCAAAGAAGTTATTAAAAACATTGAAGTGGCCGTGTAACAGATGAGTTCTTGTCTGAAACCCTGATACTCTGAAAGAGTTTGTCCAGTTTTCGCCGTGACCCTTTCTACTCTTTCGCGCATGATATGCGGGTGATGTGATGATACCATCCCAAGTTTCAACATTTTCAGGATTCATTTTGTAGTGATTTTCAATTTCACGGTCATTTAGCTCTCTAAACAATTAGGTAAATGAACGAAAAACGACAAATGATGTCAGAACATGTTGGAAATTGATGGCGTCGCTTTGAATGCTGCATACTGAACACAAAAGAAGTCCGGAGTTCAAATAAGTTATTAAAAACATTGAAGTGGCTGTTTAGCAGATGAGTTCTCGTCCGAAACCCTGATACTCCGAAAGAGTTTGTCCAGTTTGTACACGAAGTGCGTCCAGTTTTTGCCGTGACCCTCTCCACTCTTTCGCGCATGCTATGCGGGTGATATAATGATACCATGCCAAGTTTCAACTTTTTCAGGATCCATTTTGTAGTGATTTTCAATTTCACGGACATTTAGCTCTCTAAACAATTAGGTAAATGACCGAAAAAAAACAAATGATGTCAGAACATGTTGGAAATTGATGGCGTCGCTTTGAATGCTGCATACTGAACACAAAAGAGGTCCGGAGTTCAAATAAGTTATTAAAAACATTGAAGTGTCCGTGTAACAGATGAGTTCTCGTCCGAAACCCTGATACTCCGAAAGAGTTTGTCCAGTTTGTACACGAAGTGCGTCCAGTTTTTGCCGTGACCCTCTCTACTCTTTCGCGCATGCTATGCGGGTGATATGATGATACCATGCCAAGTTTCAACATTTTAAGGATTCATTTTGTAGTGATTTTCAATTTCACGGTCAGTTAGCTCTCTAAACAATTAGGTAAATGACCGAAAAACAACAAATGATGTCAGAACATGTTGTAAAATGATGACGTCGCTTTGAATGCTGCATACTGAACACAAAAGAAGTCCGGAGTTCAAATAAGTTATTAAAAACATTGAAGTGGCTGTGTAACAGATGAGTTCTCGTCCGAAACCCTGATACTCCGAAAGAGTTTGTCCAGTTTGTACACGAAGTGCGTCCAGTTTTTGCCGTGACCCTCTCTACTCTTTCGCGCATGCTATGCGGGTGATATGATGATACCATGCCAAATTTCAACATTTTCAGGATGCATTTTGTAGTGATTTTCAATTTCACGGTCATTTAGCTCTCTAAACAATTAGGTAAATGACCGAAAAACAACAAATGATGTCAGAACATGTTGGAAATTGATGACGTCGCTTTGAATGATGCATACTGAACACAGAAGAAGTCCGGAGTTCAAATAAGTTATTAAAAACATTGACGTGTCCGTGTAACAGATGAGTTCTCGTCCGAAACCCTGATACTCAGAAAGAGTTTGTCCAGTTTGTACACGAAGTGCATCTAGTTTTTGCCGTGACCCTCTCTACTCTTTCACGCATGCTATGCGGGTGATATGATGATACCATGCCAAGTTTCAACATTTTCAGGGTTCATTTTGTAGTGATTTTCAATTTCACGGTCATTTAGCTTTCTAAACAATTAGGTAAATGACCGAAAAACAACAAATGATGTCAGAACATGTTGGAAATTGAAGGCGTCGCTTTGAATGCTGCATACTGAACACAAAAGGAGTCCGGAGTTCAAATAAGTTATTAAAAACATTGAAGTGGCCGTGTAATAGATGAGTTCTCGTCCGAAACCCTGATACTCCGAAAGAGTTTGTCCAGTTTGTACCCGAAGTTCGTCCAGTTTTTGCTGTGACCCTCTCTACTCTTTCGCGCATGTTATGCGGGTGATATGATGATACCATGCCAAGTTTCAACATTTTCAGGACTCATTTTGTAGTGATTTTCAATTTCATGGTCATTTAGCTCTCTAAACAATTAGGTAAATGACAGAAAAACAACAAATGATGTCAGAACATGTTGGAAATTGATGGCGTCACTTTCAATGCTGCATTCTGAACACAAAAGAAGTCCGGAGTTCAAATAAGTTATTAAAAATATTGAAGTGGCCGTGTAACAGATGAGTTCTCGTCCGACACCTTGATACTCCGAAAGAGTTTGTCCAGTTTGTACACGAAGTGCGTCCAGTTTTTGCTGTGACCCTCTCTACTCTTTCGCGCACGCTATGCGGGTGATATGATGATACCATGTCAAATTTCAACATTTTCAGGATTCATTTTGTAGTGATTTTCAATTTCACGGTCATTTAGCTCTCTAAACAATTAGGTAAATGACCGAAAAACAACGAATGATGTCAGAACATGTTGGAAATTGATGACGTCGCTTTGAATGCTGCATACTGAACACAAAAGAAGTCCGGAGTTCAAATAAGTTATTGAAAACATTGAAGTGGCCGTGTAACAGATAAGTTCTTGTCCGAAACCTTGATACTCCGAAAGAGTTTGTCCAGTTTTTGCCGTGACCCTCTCTACTCTTTCGCGCATGCTATGCGGGTGCTATGATGATACCATGCCAAGTTTCAACATTTTCAGGATTCATTTTGTAGTGATTTTTTTTCAATTTCACGGTCATTTAGCTCTCTAAACAATTAGGTAAATGACCGAAAAACAACAAATGATGTCAGAACATGTTGGAAATTGATGGCGTCGCTTTGAATGCTGCATACTGAACACAAAAGAAGTCCGGAGTTCAAATAAGTTATTAAAAACATTGAAGTGGCCTTGTAACAGATGAGTTCTCGTCCGAAACCCTGATAGTCCGAAAGAGTTTGTCCAGTTTGTACACGAAGTGCGTCTAGTTTTTGCCGTGACCGTCTCTACTCTTTCGCGCATGCTATGCGGGTGATATAATGATACCATGCCAAGTTTCAACATTTTCAGGATTCATTTTGTAGTGATTTTCAATTTCACGGTCATTTAGCTCTCTAAACAATTAGGTAAATGACCGAAAAACAACAAATGATGTCAGAGCATGTTGGAAATTGATGACGTCGCTTTGAATGCTACATACTGAACACAAAAGAAGTCCGTAGTTCAAATAAGTTATTAAAAACATTGAAGTGGCCGTGTAACAGATGAGTTCTTGTCCGAAACCCTGATACTCCGAAAGAGTTTGTCCAGTTTTTGCCGTGACCCTTTCTACTCTTTCGCGCATGATATGCGGGTGATGTGATGATACCATCCCAAGTTTCAACATTTTCAGGATTCATTTTGTAGTGATTTTCAATTTCATGGTCATTTAGCTCTCTAAACAATTAGGTAAATGACCGAAAAACGACAAATGATGTCAGAACATGTTGGAAATTGATGACGTCGCTTTGAATGCTGCATACTGAACACAAAAGGAGTCCGGAGTTCAAATAAGTTATTAAAAACATTGAAGTGGCCGTGTAACAGATGAGTTCTCGTCCGAAACCCTGATACTCCGAAAGAGTTTGTCCAGTTTGTACACGAAGTGCGTCCAGTTTTTGCCGTGACCCTCTCCACTCTTTCGCGCATGCTATGCGGGTGATATAATGATACCATGCCAAGTTTCAACTTTTTCAGGATCCATTTTGTAGTGATTTTCAATTTCACCGTCATTTAGCTCTCTAAACAATTAGGTAAATGACCGAAAAACAACAAATGATGTCAGAACATGTTGGAAATTGATGACGTCGCTTTGAATGCTACATACTGAACACAAAAGAAGTCCGGAGTTCAAATAAGTTATTAAAAACATTGAAGTGGCCGTGTAACAGATAAGTTCTTGTCCGAAACCCTGATACTCCGAAAGAGTTTGTCCAGCTTTTGCCGTGACCCTCTCTACTCTTTCGTGCATGCTATGCGGGTGCTATGATGATACCATGCCAAGTTTCAACATTTTCAGGATTCATTTTGTAGTGATTTTTTCAATTTCACGGTCATTTAGCTCTCTAAACAATTAGGTAAATGACCGAAAAACAACAAATGATGTCAGAACATGTTGGAAATTGATGACGTCGCTTTGAATGCTGCATACTGAACACAAAAGAAGTCCGGAGTTCAAATAAGTTATTAAAAACATTGAAGTGGCCTTGTAACAGATGAGTTCTCGTCCGAAACCCTGATAGTCTGAAAGAGTTTGTCCAGTTTGTACACGAAGTGCGTCTAGTTTTTGCCATGACCGTCTCTACTCTTTCGCGCATGCTATGCGGGTGATATAATGATACCATGCCAAGTTTCAAAATTTTCAGGATTCATTTTGTAGTGATTTTCAATTTCACGGTCATTTAGCTCTCTAAACAATTAGGTAAATGACCGAAAAACAACAAATGATGTTAGAACATGTTGGAAATTGATGACGTCGCTTTGAATGCTGCATACTGAACACAAAAGAAGTCCGGAGTTCAAATAAGTTATTAAAAACATTGAAGTGGCCGTGTAAAAGATGAGTTCTTGTCCGAAACCCTGACACTCCAAAAGAGATTGTCCAGTTTTTGCCGTGACTCTTTCTACTCTTTCGTGCATGATATGCGGGTGATGTGATGATACCATTCCAAGTTTCAACATTTTCAGGATTCATTTTGTAGTGATTTTCAATTTCACGGTCATTTAGCTCTCTAAACAATTAGGTAAATGACTGAAAAACGACAAATGATGTCAGAACATGTTGGAAATTGATGACGTCGCTTTGAATGCTGCATACTGAACACAAAAGGAGTCCGGAGTTCAAATAAGTTATTAAAAACATTGAAGTGGCCGTGTAACAGATGAGTTCTCGTCCGAAACCCTGATACTCCGAAAGAGTTTGTCCAGTTTGTACACGAAGTGCGTCCAGTTTTTGCCGTGACCCTCTCCACTCTTTCGCGCATGCTATGCGGGTGATATAATGATACCATGCCAAGTTTCAACTTTTTCAGGATCCATTTTGTAGTGATTTTCAATTTCACGGTCATTTAGCTCTCTAAACAATTAGGTAAATGAGCGAAAAACAACAAATGATGTCATAACATGTTGGAAACTGATGACGTCGCTTTGAATGCTGCATACTGAACACAAAAGAAGTCTGGAGTTCAAATAAGTTATTAAAAACATTGAAGTGGCCGTGTAACAGATGAGTTCTCGTCCGAAACCCTGATACTCCGAAAGAGTTTGTCCAGTTTGTACACGAAGTGCGTCCAGTTTTTGCCGTGACCCTCTCTACTCTTTCGCGCATGCTATGCAATTGATATGATGATACCATGCCAAGTTTCAACATTTTCAGGATTCATTTTGTAGTGATTTTCAATTTCACGGTCATTTAGCTCTCTAAACAATTAGGTAAATGACCGAAAAGCAACAAATGATGTCAGAACATGTTGGAAATTGATGAGTCGCTTTGAATGCTGCATACTGAACACAAAAGAAGTCCGGAGTTCAAATAAGTTATTAAAAACATTGAAGTGGCCGGGTAACAAATGAGTTCTCGTCCCAAACCCTGATAGTCCGAAAGAGTTTGTCCAATTTGTACATGAAGTGCGTCCAGTTTTTGCCGCGACCCTATCTACTCTTTCGCGCATGCTATGCGGGTGATATGATGATACCATGCCAAGTTTCAACATTTTCAAGATTCATTTTGTAGTGATTTTCCATTTCACGGTCATTTAGCTCTCTAAACAATTAGGTAAATGACCGAAAAACAACAAATGATGTCAGAACATGTTGGAAATTGATGACGTCGCTTTGAATGCTGCATACTGAACACAAAAGAAGTCCGGAGTTCAAATAAGTTATTAAAAACATTGAAGTGGCCGTGTTACAGATGAGTTCTCGTCCGAAACCCTGATACTCCGAAAGAGTTTGTCCAGTTTGTACACGAAGTGCGTCCAGTTTTTGCCGTGACCCTCTCTACTCTGTCATGCATGCTATGCTGGTCATATGATGATACCATGCCAAGTTTGAACATTTTCAGGATTCATTTTGTAGTGATTTTCAATTTCACGGTCATTTAGCTCTCTAAACAATTAGGTAAATGACCGAGAAACAACAAATGATGTCAGAACATGTTGGAAATTGATGACGTCGCTTTGAATGGTGCATACTGAACACAAAAGAAGTCTGGAGTTCAAATAAGTTATTAAAAACATTGAAGTGGCCGTGTAACAGATGAGTTCTCGTCCGAAACCCTGATACTCCGAAAGAGTTTGTCCAGTTTGTACACGAAGTTCGTCCAGTTTTTGCTGTGACCCTCTCTACTCTTTCGCGCATGTTATGCGGGTGATATGATGATACCATGCCAAGTTTCAACATTTTCAGGACTCATTTTGTAGTGATTTTCAATTTCATGGTCATTTAGCTCTCTAAACAATTAGGTAAATGACAGAAAAACAACAAATGATGTCAGAACATGTTGGAAATTGATGGCGTCACTTTCAATGTTGCATTCTGAACACAAAAGAAGTCCGGAGTTCAAATAAGTTATTAAAAATATTGAAGTGGCCGTGTAACAGATGAGTTCTCGTCCGAAACCTTGATAATCCGAAAGAGTTTGTCCAGTTTGTACACGAAGTGCGTCCAGTTTTTGGCGTGACCCTCTCTACTCTTTCGCACATGCTATGCGGGTGATATGATGATACCATGTCAAATTTCAACATTTTCAGGATTCATTTTGTAGTGATTTTCAATTTCACGGTCATTTAGCTCTCTAAACAATTAGGTAAATGACCGAAAAACAACGAATGATGTCAGAACATGATGGAAATTGATGACGTCGCTTTGAATGCTGCATACTGAACACAAAAGAAGTCCGTAGTTCAAATAAGTTATTAAAAACATTGAAGTGGCCGTGTAACAGATAAGTTCTTGTCCGAAACCCTGATACTCCGAAAGACTTTGTCCAGTTTTTGCCGTGACCCTCTCTACTCTTTCGCGCATGCTATGCGGGTGCTATGATGATACCATGCCAAGTTTCAACATTTTCAGGATTCATTTTGTAGTGATTTTTTTTCAATTTCACGGTCATTTAGCTCTCTAAACAATTAGGTAAATGACCGAAAAACAACAAATGATGTCAGAACATGTTGGAAATTGATGACGTCGCTTTGAATGCTGCATACTGAACACAAAAGAAGTCCGGAGTTCAAATAAGTTATTAAAAACATTGAAGTGGCCTTGTAACAGATGAGTTCTCGTCCGAAACCCTGATAGACCGAAAGAGTTTGTCCAGTTTGTACACGAAGTGCGTCTAGTTTTTGCCGTGACCGTCTCTACTCTTTCGCGCATGCTATGCGGGTGATATAATGATACCATGCCAAGTTTCAACATTTTCAGGATTCATTTTGTAGTGATTTTCAATTTCACGGTCATTTAGCTCTCTAAACAATTAGGTAAATGACCGAAAAACAACAAATGATGTCAGAGCATGTTGGAAATTGATGACGTCGCTTTGAATGCTACATACTGAACACAAAAGAAGTCCGTAGTTCAAATAAGTTATTAAAAACATTGAAGTGGCCGTGTAACAGATGAGTTCTTGTCCGAAACCCTGATACTCCGAAAGAGTTTGTCCAGTTTTTGCCGTGACCCTTTCTACTCTTTCGCGCATGATATGCGGGTGATGTGATGATACCATCCCAAGTTTCAACATTTTCAGGATTCATTTTGTAGTGATTTTCAATTTCATGGTCATTTAGCTCTCTAAACAATTAGGTAAATGACCGAAAAACGACAAATGATGTCAGAACATGTTGGAAATTGATGGCGTCGCTTTGAATGCTGCATACTGAACACAAAAGGAGTCCGGAGTTCAAATAAGTTATTAAAAACATTGAAGTGGCCGTGTAACAGATGAGTTCTCGTCCGAAACCCTGATACTCCGAAAGAGTTTGTCCAGTTTGTACACGAAGTGCGTCCAGTTTTTGCCGTGACCCTCTCCACTCTTCCGCGCATGCTATGCGGGTGATATAATGATACCATGCCAAGTTTCAACTTTTTCAGGATCCATTTTGTAGTGATTTTCAATTTCACCGTCATTTAGCTCTCTAAACAATTAGGTAAATGACCGAAAAACAACAAATGATGTCAGAACATGTTGGAAATTGATGACGTCGCTTTGAATGCTGCATACTGAACACAAAAGAAGTCCGGAGTTCAAATAAGTTATTAAAAACATTGAAGTGGCCGTGTAACAGATAAGTTCTTGTCCGAAACACTGATACTCCGAAAGAGTTTGTCCAGTTTTTGCCGTGACCCTCTCTACTCTTTCGTGCATGCTATGCGGGTGCTATGATGATACCATGCCAAGTTTCAACATTTTCAGGATTCATTTTGTAGTGATTTTTTCAATTTCACGGTCATTTAGCTCTCTAAACAATTAGGTAAATGACCGAAAAACAACAAATGATGTCACAACATGTTGGAAATTGATGACGTCGCTTTGAATGGTGCATACTGAACACAAAAGAAGTCCGGAGTTCAAATAAATTATTAAAAACATTGAAGTGGCCTTGTAACAGATGAGTTCTCGTCCGAAACCCTGATAGTCCGAAAGAGTTTGTCCAGTTTGTACACGAAGTGCGTCTAGTTTTTGCCATGACCGTCTCTACTCTTTCGCGCATGCTATGCGGGTGATATAATGATACCATGCCATGTTTCAACATTTTCAGGATTCATTTTGTAGTGATTTTCAATTTCACGGTCATTTAGCTCTCTAAACAATTAGGTAAATGACCGAAAAACAACAAATGATGTTAGAACATGTTGGAAATTGATGACGTCGCTTTGAATGCTGCATACTGAACACAAAAGAAGTCCGGAGTTCAAATAAGTTATTAAAAACATTGAAGTGGCCGTGTAACAGATGAGTTCTTGTCCGAAACCCTGACACTCCAAAAGAGATTGTCCAGTTTTTGCCGTGACCCTTTCTACTCTTTCGTGCATGATATGCGGGTGATGTGATGATACCATCCCAAGTTTCAACATTTTCAGGATTCATTTTGTAGTGATTTTCAATTTCACGGTCATTTAGCTCTCTAAACAATTAGGTAAATGACCGAAAAACGACAAATGATGTCAGAACATGTTGGAAATTGATGACGTCGCTTTGAATGCTGCATACTGAACACAAAAGGAGTCCGGAGTTCAAATAAGTTATTAAAAACATTGAAGTGGCCGTGTAACAGATGAGTTCTCGTCCGAAACCCTGATACTCCGAAAGAGTTTGTCCAGTTTGTACACGAAGTGCGTCCAGTTTTTGCCGTGACCCTCTCCACTCTTTCGCGCATGCTATGCGGGTGATATAATGATACCATGCCAAGTTTCAACTTTTTCAGGATCCATTTTGTAGTGATTTTCAATTTCACGGTCATTTAGCTCTCTAAACAATTAGGTAAATGAGCGAAAAACAACAAATGATGTCAGAACATGTTGGAAACTGATGACGTCGCTTTGAATGCTGCATACTGAACACAAAAGAAGTCTGGAGTTCAAATAAGTTATTAAAAACATTGAAGTGGCCGTGTAACAGATGAGTTCTCGTCTGACACCCTGATACTCCGAAAGAGTTTGTCCAGTTTGTACATGAAGTGCGTCCAGTTTTTGCCGTGACCCTCTCTACTCTTTCGCGCATGCTATGCAGGTGATATGATGATACCATGCCAAGTTTCAACATTTTCAGGATTCATTTTGTAGTGATTTTCAATTTCACGGTCATTTAGCTCTCTAAACAATTAGGTAAATGACCGAAAAGCAACAAATGATGTCAGAACATGTTGGAAATTGATGACGTCGCTTTGAATGCTGCATACTGAACACAAAAGAAGTCCGGAGTTCAAATAAGTTATTAAAAACATTGAAGTGGCCGGGTAATAGATGAGTTCTCGTCCGAAACCCTGATACTCCGAAAGAGTTTGTCCAGTTTGTACATGAAGTGCGTCCAGTTTTTGCCGTGACCCTCTTTACTCTGTCATGCATGCTATGCTGGTCATATGATGATACCATGCCAAGTTTGAACATTTTCAGGATTCATTTTGTAGTGATTTTCAATTTCACGGTCATTTAGCTCTCTAAACAATTAGGTAAATGACCGAGAAACAACAAATGATGTCAGAACATGTTGGAAATTGATGACGTCGCTTTGAATGGTGCATACTGAACACAAAAGAAGTCTGGAGTTCAAATAAGTTATTAAAAACATTGAAGTGGCCGTGTAACAGATGAGTTCTCGTCCGAAACCCTGATACTCCGAAAGAGTTTGTCCAGTTTGTACACGAAGTTCGTCCAGTTTTTGCTGTGACCCTCTCTACTCTTTCGCGCATGTTATGCGGGTGATATGATGATACCATGCCAAGTTTCAACATTTTCAGGACTCATTTTGTAGTGATTTTCAATTTCATGGTCATTTAGCTCTCTAAACAATTAGGTAAATGACAGAAAAACAACAAATGATGTCAGAACATGTTGGAAATTGATGGCGTCACTTTCAATGCTGCATTCTGAACACAAAAGAAGTCCGGAGTTCAAATAAGTTATTAAAAATATTGAAGTGGCCGTGTAACAGATGAGTTCTCGTCCGAAACCTTGATAATCCGAAAGAGTTTATCCAGTTTGTACACGAAGTGCGTCCAGTTTTTGGCGTGACCCTCTCTACTCTTTCGCACTTGCTATGCGGGTGATATGATGATACCATGTCAAATTTCAACATTTTCAGGATTCATTTTGTAGTGATTTTCAATTTCACGGTCATTTAGCTCTCTAAACAATTAGGTAAATGACCGAAAAACAACGAATGATGTCAGAACATGATGGAAATTGATGACGTCGCTTTGAATGCTGCATACTGAACACAAAAGAAGTCCGGAGTTCAAATAAGTTATTAAAAACATTGAAGTGGCCGTGTAACAGATAAGTTCTTGTCCGAAACCCTGATACTCCGAAAGAGTTTGTCCAGTTTTTGCCGTGACCCTCTCTACTCTTTCGCGCATGCTATGCGGGTGCTATGATGATACCATGCCAAGTTTCAACATTTTCAGGATTCCTTTTGTAGTGATTTTTTTTCAATTTCACGGTCATTTAGCTCTCTAAACAATTAGGTAAATGACCGAAAAACAACAAATGATGTCAGAACATGTTGGAAATTGATGACGTCGCTTTGAATGCTGCATACTGAACACAAAAGAAGTCCGGAGTTCAAATAAGTTATTAAAAACATTGAAGTGGCCTTGTAACAGATGAGTTCTCGTCCGAAACCCTGATAGACCGAAAGAGTTTGTCCAGTTTGTACACGAAGTGCGTCTAGTTTTTGCCGTGATCGTCTCTACTCTTTCGCGCATGCTATGCGGGTGATATAATGATACCATGCCAAGTTTCAACATTTTCAGGATTCATTTTGTAGTGATTTTCAATTTCACGGTCATTTAGCTCTCTAAACAATTAGGTAAATGACCGAAAAACAACAAATGATGTCAGAGCATGTTGGAAATTGATGACGTCGCTTTGAATGCTACATACTGAACACAAAAGAAGTCCGTAGTTCAAATAAGTTATTAAAAACATTGAAGTGGCCGTGTAACAGATGAGTTCTTGTCCGAAACCCTGATACTCCGAAAGAGTTTGTCCAGTTTTTGCCGTGACCCTTTCTACTCTTTCGCGCATGATATGCGGGTGATGTGATGATACCATCCCAAGTTTCAACATTTTCAGGATTCATTTTGTAGTGATTTTCAATTTCATGGTCATTTAGCTCTCTAAACAATTAGGTAAATGACCGAAAAACGACAAATGATGTCAGAACATGTTGGAAATTGATGACGTCGCTTTGAATGCTGCATACTGAACACAAAAGGAGTCCGGAGTTCAAATAAGTTATTAAAAACATTGAAGTGGCCGTGTAACAGATGATTTCTCGTCCGAAACCCTGATACTCCGAAAGAGTTTGTCCAGTTTGTACACGAAGTGCGTCCAGTTTTTGCCGTGACCCTCTCCACTCTTCCGCGCATGCTATGCGGGTGATATAATGATACCATGCCAAGTTTCAACTTTTTCAGGATCCATTTTGTAGTGATTTTCAATTTCACCGTCATTTAGCTCTCTAAACAATTAGGTAAATGACCGAAAAACAACAAATGATGTCAGAACATGTTGGAAATTGATGATGTCGCTTTGAATGCTGCATACTGAACACAAAAGAAGTCCGGAGTTCAAATAAGTTATTAAAAACATTGAAGTGGCCGTGTAACAGATAAGTTCTTGTCAAACCCTGATACTCCGAAAGAGTTTGTCCAGTTTTTGCCGTGACCCTCTCTACTCTTTCGTGCATGCTATGCGGGTGCTATGATGATACCATGCCAAGTTTCAACATTTTCATGATTCATTTTGTAGTGATTTTTTCAATTTCACGGTCATTTAGCTCTCTAAACAATTAGGTAAATGACCGAAAAACAATAAATGATGTCACAACATGTTGGAAATTGATGACGTCGCTTTGAATGCTGCATACTGAACACAAAAGAAGTCCGGAGTTCAAATAAGTTATTAAAAACATTGAAGTGGCCTTGTAACAGATGAGTTCTCGTCCGAAACCCTGATAGTCCGAAAGAGTTTGTCCAGTTTGTACACGAAGTGCGTCTAGTTTTTGCCATGACCGTCTCTACTCTTTCGCGCATGCTATGCGGGTGATATAATGATACCATGCCATGTTTCAACATTTTCAGGATTCATTTTGTAGTGATTTTCAATTTCACGGTCATTTAGCTCTCTAAACAATTAGGTAAATGACCGAAAAACAACAAATGATGTTAGAACATGTTGGAAATTGATGACGTCGCTTTGAATGCTGCATACTGAACACAAAAGAAGTCCGGAGTTCAAATAAGTTATTAAAAACATTGAAGTGGCCGTGTAACAGATGAGTTCTTGTCCGAAACCCTGACACTCCAAAAGAGATTGTCCAGTTTTTGCCGTGACCCTTTCTACTCTTTCGTGCATGATATGCGGGTGATGTGATGATACCATCCCAAGTTTCAACATTTTCAGGATTCATTTTGTAGTGATTTTCAATTTCACGGTCATTTAGCTCTCTAAACAATTAGGTAAATGACCGAAAAACGACAAATGATGTCAGAACATGTTGGAAATTGATGACGTCGCTTTGAATGCTGCATACTGAACACAAAAGGAGTCCGGAGTTCAAATAAGTTATTAAAAACATTGAAGTGGCCGTGTAACAGATGAGTTCTCGTCCGAAACCCTGATACTCCGAAAGAGTTTGTCCAGTTTGTACACGAAGTGCGTCCAGTTTTTGCCGTGACCCTCTCTACTCTTTCGCGCATGCTATGCGGGTGATATAATGATACCATGCCAAGTTTCAACTTTTTCAGGATCCATTTTGTAGTGATTTTCAATTTCACGGTCATTTAGCTCTCTAAACAATTAGGTAAATGAGCGAAAAACAACAAATGATGTCAGAACATGTTGGAAATTGATGACGTCGCTTTGAATGGTGCATACTGAACACAAAAGAAGTCTGGAGTTCAAATAAGTTATTAAAAACATTGAAGTGGCCGTGTAACAGATGAGTTCTCGTCTGAAACCCTGATACTCCGAAAGAGTTTGTCCAGTTTGTACACGAAGTGCGTCCAGTTTTTGCCGTGACCCTCTCTACTCTTTCGCGCATGCTATGCAGGTGATATGATGATACCATGCCAAGTTTCAACATTTTCAGGATTCATTTTGTAGTGATTTTCAATTTCACGGTCATTTAGCTCTCTAAACAATTAGGTAAATGACCGATAAGCAACAAATGATGTCAGAACATGTTGGAAATTGATGACGTCGCTTTGAATGCTGCATACTGAACACAAAAGAAGTCCGGAGTTCAAATAAGTTATTAAAAACATTGAAGTGGCCGGGTAATAGATGAGTTCTCGTCCGAAACCCTGATACTCCGAAAGAGTTTGTCCAGTTTGTACATGAAGTGCGTCCAGTTTTTGCCGTGACCCTCTTTACTCTGTCATGCATGCTATGCTGGTCATATGATGATACCATGCCAAGTTTGAACATTTTCAGGATTCATTTTGTAGTGATTTTCAATTTCACGGTCATTTAGCTCTCTAAACAATTAGGTAAATGACCGAGAAACAACAAATGATGTCAGAACATGTTGGAAATTGATGACGTCGCTTTGAATGGTGCATACTGAACACAAAAGAAGTCTGGAGTTCAAATAAGTTATTAAAAACATTGAAGTGGCCGTGTAACAGATGAGTTCTCGTCCGAAACCCTGATACTCCGAAAGAGTTTGTCCAGTTTGTACACGAAGTTCGTCCAGTTTTTGCTGTGACCCTCTCTACTCTTTCGCGCATGTTATGCGGGTGATATGATGATACCATGCCAAGTTTCAACATTTTCAGGACTCATTTTGTAGTGATTTTCAATTTCATGGTCATTTAGCTCTCTAAACAATTAGGTAAATGACAGAAAAACAACAAATGATGTCAGAACATGTTGGAAATTGATGGCGTCACTTTCAATGCTGCATTCTGAACACAAAAGAAGTCCGGAGTTCAAATAAGTTATTAAAAATATTGAAGTGGCCGTGTAACAGATGAGTTCTCGTCCGAAACCTTGATAATCCGAAAGAGTTTGTCCAGTTTGTACACGAAGTGCGTCCAGTTTTTGGCGTGACCCTCTCTACTCTTTCGCACATGCTATGCGGGTGATATGATGATACCATGTCAAATTTCAACATTTTCAGGATTCATTTTGTAGTGATTTTCAATTTCACGGTCATTTAGCTCTCTAAACAATTAGGTAAATGACCGAAAAACAACGAATGATGTCAGAACATGATGGAAATTGATGACGTCGCTTTGAATGCTGCATACTGAACACAAAAGAAGTCCGGAGTTCAAATAAGTTATTAAAAACATTGAAGTGGCCGTGTAACAGATAAGTTCTTGTCCGAAACCCTGATACTCCGAAAGAGTTTGTCCAGTTTTTGCCGTGACCCTCTCTACTCTTTCGCGCATGCTATGCGGGTGCTATGATGATACCATGCCAAGTTTCAACATTTTCAGGATTCATTTTGTAGTGATTTTTTTTCAATTTCACGGTCATTTAGCTCTCTAAACAATTAGGTAAATGACCGAAAAACAACAAATGATGTCAGAACATGTTGGAAATTGATGACGTCGCTTTGAATGCTGCATACTGAACACAAAAGGAGTCCGGAGTTCAAATAAGTTATTAAAAACATTGAAGTGGCCGTGTAACAGATGAGTTCTCGTCCGAAACCCTGATACTCCGAAAGAGTTTGTCCAGTTTGTACACGAAGTGCGTCCAGTTTTTGCCGTGACCCTCTCCACTCTTTCGCGCATGCTATGCGGGTGATATAATGATACCATGCCAAGTTTCAACTTTTTCAGGATCCATTTTGTAGTGATTTTCAATTTCACGGTCATTTAGCTCTCTAAACAATTAGGTAAATGAGCGAAAAACAACAAATGATGTCAGAACATGTTGGAAACTGATGACGTCGCTTTGAATGCTGCATACTGAACACAAAAGAAGTCTGGAGTTCAAATAAGTTATTAAAAACATTGAAGTGGCCGTGTAACAGATGAGTTCTCGTCTGAAACCCTGATACTCCGAAAGAGTTTGTCTAGTTTGTACACGAAGTGCGTCCAGTTTTTGCCGTGACCCTCTCTACTCTTTCGCGCATGCTATGCAGGTGATATGATGATACCATGCCAAGTTTCAACATTTTCAGGATTCATTTTGTAGTGATTTTCAATTTCACGGTCATTTAGCTCTCTAAACAATTAGGTAAATGACCGAAAAGCAACAAATGATGTCAGAACATGTTGGAAATTGATGACGTCGCTTTGAATGCTACATACTGAACACAAAAGAAGTCCGGAGTTCAAATAAGTTATTAAAAACATTGAAGTGGCCGGGTAATAGATGAGTTCTCGTCCGAATCCCTGATACTCCGAAAGAGTTTGTCCAGTTTGTACATGAAGTGCGTCCAGTTTTTGCCGTGACCCTCTTTACTCTGTCATGCATGCTATGCTGGTCATATGATGATACCATGCCAAGTTTGAACATTTTCAGGATTCATTTTGTAGTGATTTTCAATTTCACGGTCATTTAGCTCTCTAAACAATTAGGTAAATGACCGAGAAACAACAAATGATGTCAGAACATGTTGGAAATTGATGACGTTGCTTTGAATGGTGCATACTGAACACAAAAGAAGTCTGGAGTTCAAATAAGTTATTAAAAACATTGAAGTGGCCGTGTAACAGATGAGTTCTCGTCCGAAACCCTGATACTCCGAAAGAGTTTGTCCAGTTTGTACACGAAGTTCGTCCAGTTTTTGCTGTGACCCTCTCTACTCTTTCGCGCATGCTATGCGGGTGATATGATGATACCATGCCAAGTTTCAACATTTTAAGGATTCATTTTGTAGTGATTTTCAATTTCACGGTCAGTTAGCTCTCTAAACAATTAGGTAAATGACCGAAAAACAACAAATGATGTCAGAACATGTTGGAAAATGAAGACGTCGCTTTGAATGCTGCATACTGAACACAAAAGAAGTCCGGAGTTTAAATAAGTTATTAAAAACATTGAAGTGGCCGTGTAACAGATGAGTTCTCGTCCGAAACCCTGATAGTCCGAAAGAGTTTGTCCAGTTTGTACACGAAGTGCGTCTAGTTTTTGCCATGACCGTCTCTACTCTTTCGCGCATGCTATGCGGGTGATATAATGATACCATGCCAAGTTTCAACATTTTCAGGATTCATTTTGTAGTGATTTTCAATTTCACGGTCATTTAGCTCTCTAAACAATTAGGTAAATGACCGAAAAACAACAAATGATGTTAGAACATGTTGGAAATTGATGACGTCGCTTTGAATGGTGCATACTGAACACAAAAGAAGTCTGGAGTTCAAATAAGTTATTAAAAACATTGAAGTGGCCCTGTAACAGATGAGTTCTTGTCCGAAACCCTGACACTCCAAAAGAGATTGTCCAGTTTTTGCCGTGACCCTTTCTACTCTTTCGTGCATGATATGCGGGTGATGTGATGATACCATCCCAAGTTTCAACATTTTCAGGATTCATTTTGTAGTGATTTTCAATTTCACGGTCATTTAGCTCTCTAAACAATTAGGTAAATGACCGAAAAACGACAAATGATGTCAGAACATGTTGGAAATTGATGACGTCGCTTTGAATGCTGCATACTGAACACAAAAGGAGTCCGGAGTTCAAATAAGTTATTAAAAACATTGAAGTGGCCGTGTAACAGATGAGTTCTCGTCCGAAACCCTGATACTCCGAAAGAGTTTGTCCAGTTTGTACACGAAGTGCGTCCAGTTTTTGCCGTGACCCTCTCCACTCTTTCGCGCATGCTATGCGGGTGATATAATGATACCATGCCAAGTTTCAACTTTTTCAGGATCCATTTTGTAGTGATTTTCAATTTCACGGTCATTTAGCTCTCTAAACAATTAGGTAAATGAGCGAAAAACAACAAATGATGTCAGAACATGTTGGAAACTGATGACGTCGCTTTGAATGCTGCATACTGAACACAAAAGAAGTCTGGAGTTCAAATAAGTTATTAAAAACATTGAAGTGGCCGTGTAACAGATGAGTTCTCGTCTGAAACCCTGATACTCCGAAAGAGTTTGTCTAGTTTGTACACGAAGTGCGTCCAGTTTTTGCCGTGACCCTCTCTACTCTTTCGCGCATGCTATGCAGGTGATATGATGATACCATGCCAAGTTTCAACATTTTCAGGATTCATTTTGTAGTGATTTTCAATTTCACGGTCATTTAGCTCTCTAAACAATTAGGTAAATGACCGAAAAGCAACAAATGATGTCAGAACATGTTGGAAATTGATGACGTCGCTTTGAATGCTACATACTGAACACAAAAGAAGTCCGGAGTTCAAATAAGTTATTAAAAACATTGAAGTGGCCGGGTAATAGATGAGTTCTCGTCCGAAACCCTGATACTCCGAAAGAGTTTGTCCAGTTTGTACATGAAGTGCGTCCAGTTTTTGCCGTGACCCTCTTTACTCTGTCATGCATGCTATGCTGGTCATATGATGATACCATGCCAAGTTTGAACATTTTCAGGATTCATTTTGTAGTGATTTTCAATTTCACGGTCATTTAGCTCTCTAAACAATTAGGTAAATGACCGAGAAACAACAAATGATGTCAGAACATGTTGGAAATTGATGACGTTGCTTTGAATGGTGCATACTGAACACAAAAGAAGTCTGGAGTTCAAATAAGTTATTAAAAACATTGAAGTGGCCGTGTAACAGATGAGTTCTCGTCCGAAACCCTGATACTCCGAAAGAGTTTGTCCAGTTTGTACACGAAGTTCGTCCAGTTTTTGCTGTGACCCTCTCTACTCTTTCGCGCATGTTATGCGGGTGATATGATGATACCATGCCAAGTTTCAACATTTTCAGGACTCATTTTGTAGTGATTTTCAATTTCATGGTCATTTAGCTCTCTAAGCAATTAGGTAAATGACAGAAAAACAACAAATGATGTCAGAACATGTTGGAAATTGATGGCGTCACTTTCAATGCTGCATTCTGAACACAAAAGAAGTCCGGAGTTGAAATAAGTTATTAAAAATATTGAAGTGGCCGTGTAACAGATGAGTTCTCGTCCGAAACCTTGATATTCCGAAAGAGTTTGTCCAGTTTGTACACGAAATGCGTCCAGTTTTTGGCGTGACCCTCTCTACTCTTTCGCACATGCTATGCGGGTGATATGATGATACCATGTCAAATTTCAACATTTTCAGGATTCATTTTGTAGTGATTTTCAATTTCACGGTCATTTAGCTCTCTAAACAATTAGGTAAATGACCGAAAAACAACGAATGATGTCAGAACATGATGGAAATTGATGACGTCGCTTCGAATGCTGCATACTGAACACAAAAGAAGTCCGGAGTTCAAATAAGTTATTAAAAACATTGAAGTGGCCGTGTAACAGATAAGTTCTTGTCCGAAACCCTGATACTCCGAAAGAGTTTGTCCAGTTTTTGCCGTGACCCTCTCTACTCTTTCGCGCATGCTATGCGGGTGCTATGATGATACCATGCCAATTTTCAACATTTTCAGGATTCATTTTGTAGTGATTTTTTTTCAATTTCACGGTCATTTAGCTCTCTAAACAATTAGGTAAATGACCGAAAAACAACAAATGATGTCAGAACATTTTGGAAATTTATGACGTCGCTTTGAATGCTGCATACTGAACACAAAAGAAGTCCGGAGTTCAAATAAGTTATTAAAAACATTGAAGTGGCCTTGTAACAGATGAGTTCTCGTCCGAAACCCTGATAGACCGAAAGAGTTTGTCCAGTTTGTACACGAAGTGCGTCTAGTTTTTGCCGTGATCGTCTCTACTCTTTCGCGCATGCTATGCGGGTGATATAATGATACCATGCCAAGTTTCAACATTTTCAGGATTCATTTTGTACTGATTTTCAATTTCACGGTCATTTAGCTCTCTAAACAATTAGGTAAATGACCGAAAAACAACAAATGATGTCAGAGCATGTTGGAAATTGATGACGTCGCTTTGAATGCTACATACTGAACACAAAAGAAGTCCGTAGTTCAAATAAGTTATTAAAAACATTGAAGTGGCCGTGTAACAGATGAGTTCTTGTCCGAAACCCTGATACTCCGAAAGAGTTTGTCCAGTTTGTACACGAAGTGCGTCCAGTTTTTGCCGTGACCCTCTCCACTCTTTCGCGCATGCTATGCGGGTGATATAATGATACCATGCCAAGTTTCAAATTTTTCAGGATCCATTTTGTAGTGATTTTCAATTTCACCGTCATTTAGCTCTCTAAACAATTAGGTAAATGACCGAAAAACAACAAATGATGTCAGAACATGTTGGAAATTGATGACGTCGCTTTGAATGCTGCATACAGAACACAAAAGAAGTCCGGAGTTCAAATAAGTTATTAAAAACGTTGAAGTGGCCGTGTAACAGATAAGTTCTTGTCAAACCCTGATACTCCGAAAGAGTTTGTCCAGTTTTTGCCGTGACCCTCTCTACTCTTTCGTGCATGCTATGCGGGTGCTATGATGATACCATGCCAAGTTTCAACATTTTCAGGATTCATTTTGTAGTGATTTTTTCAATTTCACGGTCATTTAGCTCTCTAAACAATTAGGTAAATGACCGAAAAACAACAAATGATGTCACAACATGTTGGAAATTGATGACATCGCTTTGAATGCTGCATACTGAACACAAAAGAAGTCCGGAGTTCAAATAAGTTATTAAAAACATTGAAGTGGCCTTGTAACAGATGAGTTCTCGTCCGAAACCCTGATAGTCCGAAAGAGTTTGTCCAGTTTGTACACGAAGTGCGTCTAGTTTTTGCCATGACCGTCTCTACTCTTTCGCGCATGCTATGCGGGTGATATAATGATACCATGCCAAGTTTCAACATTTTCAGGATTCATTTTGTAGTGATTTTCAATTTCACGGTCATTTAGCTCTCTAAACAATTAGGTAAATGACCGAAAAACAACAAATGATGTTAGAACATGTTGGAAATTGATGACGTCGCTTTGAATGGTGCATACTGAACACAAAAGAAGTCTGGAGTTCAAATAAGTTATTAAAAACATTGAAGTGGCCGTGTAACAGATGAGTTCTTGTCCGAAACCCTGACACTCCAAAAGAGATTGTCCAGTTTTTGCCGTGACCCTTTCTACTCTTTCGTGCATGATATGCGGGTGATGTGATGATACCATCCCAAGTTTCAACATTTTCAGGATTCATTTTGTAGTGATTTTCAATTTCACGGTCATTTAGCTCTCTAAACAATTAGGTAAATGACCGAAAAACGACAAATGATGTCAGAACATGTTGGAAATTGATGACGTCGCTTTGAATGCTGCATACTGAACACAAAAGGAGTCCGGAGTTCAA
This sequence comes from Triticum urartu, assembly GCF_056163025.1. NCBI lineage: Eukaryota > Viridiplantae > Streptophyta > Magnoliopsida > Poales > Poaceae > Triticum > Triticum urartu. The sequence goes on along the minus strand of NC_141878.1, from coordinate 80,510,374 downwards.
ATAAGTTATTAAAAACATTGAAGTGGCCGTGTAACAGATGAGTTCTCGTCCGAAACCCTGATACTCCGAAAGAGTTTGTCCAGTTTGTACACGAAGTGCGTCCAGTTTTTGCCGTGACCCTCTCCACTCTTTCGCGCATGCTATGCGGGTGATATAATGATACCATGCCAAGTTTCAACTTTTTCAGGATCCATTTTGTAGTGATTTTCAATTTCACGGTCATTTAGCTCTCTAAACAATTAGGTAAATGAGCGAAAAACAACAAATGATGTCAGAACATGTTGGAAATTGATGACGTCGCTTTGAATGCTGCATACTGAACACAAAAGAAGTCTGGAGTTCAAATAAGTTATTAAAAACATTGAAGTGGCCGTGTAACAGATGAGTTCTCGTCTGAAACCCTGATACTCCGAAAGAGTTTGTCCAGTTTGTACACGAAGTGCGTCCAGTTTTTGCCGTGACCCTCTCTAATCTTTCGCGCATGCTATGCAGGTGATATGATGATACCATGCCAAGTTTCAACATTTTCAGGATTCATTTTGTAGTGATTTTCAATTTCACGGTCATTTAGCTCTCTAAACAATTAGGTAAATGACCGAAAAGCAACAAATGATGTCAGAACATGTTGGAAATTGATGACGTCGCCTTGAATGCTGCATACTGAACACAAAAGAAGTCCGGAGTTCAAATAAGTTATTAAAAACATTGAAGTGGCCGGGTAATAGATGAGTTCTCGTCCGAAACCCTGATACTCCGAAAGAGTTTGTCCAGTTTGTACATGAAGTGCGTCCAGTTTTTGCCGTGACCCTCTTTACTCTTTCGCGCATGCTATGCGGGTGATATGATGATACCATGCCAAGTTTCAACATTTTCAGGATTCATTTTGCAGTGATTTTCAATTTCATGGTCATTTAGCTCTCTAAACAATTAGGTAAATGACCCAAAAACAACAAATGATGTGAGAACATGTTGGAAATTGATGACGTTGCTTTGAATGCTGCATACTGAACACAAAAAAGTCTAGATTTCAAATAAGTTATTAAAAACATTGAAGTGGTCGTGTAACAGATGAGTTCTTGTCCGAAACCCTGATACTCCGAAAGAGTTTGTCCAGTTTTTGCCGTGACCCTCTCTACTCTTTCGCGCATGCTATGCGGGTGATATGATGATACCATACCAAGTTTCAACATTTTCAAGATTCATTTTGTAGTGATTTTCAATTTCACGGTCATTTAGCTCTCTAAACAATTAGGTAAATGACCGAAAAACAACAAATGATGTCAGAACATGTTGGAAATTGATGACGTCGCTTTGAATGCTGCATACTGAACACAAAAGAAGTCCGGAGTTCAAATAAGTTATTAAAAACATTGAAGTGGCCTTGTAACAGATGAGTTCTCGTCCGAAACCCTGATACTCCGAAAGAGTTTGTCCAGTTTGTACACAAAGTGCGTCTAGTTTTTGCCGTGACCCTCTCTACTCTTTCGCGCATGCTATGCGGGTGATATGATGATATCATGCTAGTTTCAACATTTTCAGGATTCATTTTGTAGTGATTTTCAATTTCACGGTCATTTAGCTCTCTAAACAATATGGTAAATGACCGAAAAACAACAAATGATGCAGAACATGTTGGAAATTGATGACGTCGCTTTGAATGCTGCATACTGAACACAAAAGAAGTCCGGAGTTCAAATAAGTTATTAAAAACATTGAAGTGGCCGTGTAACAGATGAGTTCTTGTCCGAAACCCTGATACTTCGAAAGAGTTTGTCCAGTTTGTACACGAAGTGTGTCCAGTTTTTGCCGTGACCCTCTCTTCTCTTTCGCGCATGCTATGCGGGTGATATGATGATACCATGCCAAGTTTCAACATTTTCAGGATTCATTTTGTAGTGATTTTCAATTTCACGGTCATTTAGCTCTCTAAACAATTAGGTAAATGACCGAAAAACAACAAATGATGTCAGAACATGTTGGAAATTGATGACGTCGCTTTGAATGCTGCATACTGAACACAAAAGAAGTCCGGAGTTCAAATAAGTTATTAAAAACATTGAAGTGGCCTTGTAACAGATGAGTTCTCGTCCGAAACCCTGATACTCCGAAAGAGTTTGTCCAGTTTGTACACGAAGTGCGTCTATTTTTTGCCGTGACCCTCTCTACTCTTTCGCGCATGCTATGCGGGTGATATGATGATACCATGCCAAGTTTCAACATTTTCAGGATTCATTTTGTAGTGATTTTCATTTTATGGTCATTTAGCTCTCTAAATAATTAGGTAAATGACCGAAAAACAACAAATGATGTCAGAACATGTTGGAAATTGATGACGTCGCTTTGAATGCTGCATACTAAACACAAAAGAAGTCCGGAGTTCAAATAAGTTATTAAAAACATTGAAGTGGCCATGTAATAGATGAGTTATTGTCCGAAACCCAAATACTCCGAAAGAGTTTGTCCAGTTTTTGCCATGATCCTCTCTACTCTTTCGCGCATGATATGCGGGTGATATGATGATACCATCCCAACTTTCAACATTTTCAGGATTCATTTTGTAGTGATTTTCAATTTCACGGTGATTTAGCTCTCTAAACAATTAGGTAAATGACCGAAAAACAACAAATGACGTCAAAACATGTTGGAAATTGATGATGTCGCTTCGAATGCTGCATACTGAACACAAAAGAAGTCCGGAGTTCAAATAAGTTATTAAAAACATTGAAGTGGCCGTGTAACAGATGACTTCTCGTCCGAAACCCTGATACTCCGAAAGAGTTTGTCCAGTTTGTACACGAAGTGCGTCCGGTTTTTGCCGTGACCCTCTCTACTCTTTCGCGCATGCTATGCGGGTGATATGATGATACTATGCCAAGTTTCAACATTTTCAGGATCCATTTTGTAGTGATTTTCAATTTCACGGTCATTTAGCTCTCTAAACAATTAGGTAAATGACCGGAAAACAACAAATGATGTCAGAACATGTTGGAAATTGATGACGTCGCTTTGAATGCTGCATACTGAACACAAAAGAAGTCCGGAGTTCAAATAAGTTATTAAAAACATTGAAGTGGCCGTGTAACAGATGAGTTCTCGTCCGAAACCCTGATACTCCGAAAGAGTTTGTCCAGTTTGTACACGAAGTGCGTCCAGTTTTTGCCGTGACTCTCTCTACTCATTCGTGCGTGCTATGCGGGTGATATGATGATACCATGCCAAGTTTCAACATTTTCAGGATTCATTTTGTAGTGATTTTCAATTTCACGGTCATTGAGCTCTCTAAACAATTAGGTAAATGACCGAAAAACAACAAATGATGTCAGAACATGTTGGAAATTGATGACGTCGCTTTGAATGCTGCATACTGAACACAAAAGAAGTCCGGAGTTCAAATAAGTTATTAAAAACATTGAAGTGGCCGGGTAATAGATGAGTTCTCGTCCGAAACCCTGATACTCCGAAAGAGTTTGTCCAGTTTGTACATGAAGTGCGTCCAGTTTTTTCCGTGACCCTCTCTACTCTTTCGCGCATGCTATGCGGGTGATATGATGATACCATGCCAAGTTTCAACATTTTCAGGATTCATTTTGTAGTGATTTTCAATTTCATGGTCATTTAGCTCTCTAAACAATTAGGTAAATGACCCAAAAACAACAAATGATGTTAGAACATGTTGGAAATTGATGACGTTGCTTTGAATGCTGCATACTGAACACAAAAAAGTCTAGAGTTCAAATAAGTTATTAAAAACATTGAAGTGGTCGTGTAACAGATGAGTTCTTGTCCGAAACCCTGATACTCCGAAAGAGTTTGTCCAGTTTTTGCCGTGACCCTCTCTACTCTTTCGCGCATGCTATGTGGGTGATATGATGATACCATCCCAAGTTTCAACATTTTTAAGATTCATTTTGTAGTGATTTTCAATTTCACTGTCATTTAGCTCTCTAAACAATTAGGTAAATGACCGAAAAACAACAAATGATGTCAGAACATGTTGGAAATTGATGACGTCGCTTTGAATGCTGCATACTGAACACAAAAGAAGTCCGGAGTTCAAATAAGTTATTAAAAACATTGAAGTGGCCGTGTAACAGATGAGTTCTCGTCTGAAACCCTGATACTCCGAAAGAGTTTGTCCAGTTTGTACACGAAGTGCGTCCAGTTTTGCCGTGACCCTCTCTACTCTTTCGTGCATGCTATGCGGGTGATATGATGATACCATGCCAAGTTTCAACATTTTCAGGATTCATTTTGTAGTGATTTTCAATTTCACGGTCATTTAGCTCTCTAAACAATTAGGTAAATGACCGAAAAACAACAAATGATGTCAGAACATGTTGGAAATTGATGGCGTCGCTTTGAATGCTGCATATTGAACACAAAAGAAGTCCGGAGTTCAAATAAGTTATTAAAAACATTGAAGTGGCCGTGTAACAGATGAGTTCTCGTCCGAAACCCTGATACTCCGAAAGAGTTTGTCCAGTTTGTACACGAAGTGCGTCCAGTTTTTGCCGTGACCCTCTCTACTCTTTCGCGCATGCTATGCGGGTGATATGATGATACCATGCCAAGTTTCAACATTTTCAGGATTCATTTTGTAGTGATTTTCAATTTCACGGTCATTTAGCTCTCTAAACAATTAGGTAAATGACCGAGAAACAACAAATGATGTCAGAACATGTTGGAAATTGATGATGTCGCGTTGAATGCTGCATACTAAACACAAAAGAAGTCTGAAGTACAAATAAGTTATTAAAAATATTGAAGTGGCCGTGTAACAGATGAGTTCTCCTCCGAAACCCTGATACTCCGAAAGAGTTTGTCCAGTTTGTACATTAAGTGCGTCCAGTTTTTGCCGTGACCCTCTCTACTCTTTCACGCGTGCTATGCTGGGCATATGATGATACCATGCCAAGTTTGAACATTTTTAGGATTCAAGTGATTTTCAATTTCACTGTCATTTAGCTCTATAAACAATTAGGTAAATGACCAAGAAACAACAAATGATGTCAGAACATGTTGGAAATTGATGACGTCGCTTTGAATGCTGCATACTGAACACAAAAGAAGTCTGGAGTTCAAATAAGTTATTAAAAACATTGAAGTGGCCGTGTAACAGATGAGTTCTCGTCCGAAACCCTGATACTCCGAAAGAGTTTGTCCAGTTTGTACACGAAGTTCGTCCAGTTTTTGCTGTGACCCTCTCTACTCTTTCGCGCATGTTATGCGGGTGATATGATGATACCATGCCAAGTTTCAACATTTTCAGCACTCATTTTGTAGTAATTTTCAATTTCATGGTCATTTAGCTCTCAAAACAATTAGGTTAATGACAGAAAAACAACAAATGATGTCCGAACATGTTGGAAATTGATGGCGTCGCTTTGAATGCTGCATTCTGAACACAAGATAAGTCCAGAGTTCAAATAAGTTATTAAAAATATTGAAGTGGCTGTGTAACAGATGAGTTCTCGTCCGAAACCTTGATACTCCGAAAGAGTTTGTCCAGTTTGTACACGAAGTGCGTCCAGTTTTTGCCGTGACCCTCTCTACTCTTTCGCGCATACTATGCGGGTGATATGATGATACCATGTCAAGTTTCAACATTTTCAGGATTCATTTTGTAGTGATTTTCAATTTCACGGTGATTTAGCTCTCTAAACAATTAGGTAAATGACCGAAAAACAACAAATGATGTCAGAACATGTTGGAAATTGATGACGTTGCTTTGAATGCTGCATACTGAACACAAAAGAAGTCCGGAGGTCAAATAAGTTATTAAAAACATTGAAGTGGCCGTGTAACAGATAAGTTCTTGTCTGAAACCCTGATACTCCGAAAGAGTTTGTCCAGTTTTTGCCGTGACCCTCTCTACTCTTTCGCGCATGCTATGCGGGTGATATGATGATACCATGCCAAGTTTCGACATTTTCAGGATTCATTTTGTAGTGATTTTCAATTTCACGGTCATTTAGCTCTCTACACAATTAGGTAAATGACCGAAAAACAACAAATGATGTCAGAACATGTTGGAAATTGATGACGCCGCTTTGAATGTTGCATACTGAACACAAAAGAAGTCCGGAGTTCAAATAAGTTATTAAAAACATTGAAGTGGCCGTGTAACATATGAGTTCTCATCCGAAACCTGATACTCCGAAAGTGTTTGTCCAGTTTGTACACGAAGTGCGTCCAGTTTTTGCCGTGACCCTCTCTACTCTTTCGCGCATGCTATGCGGGCGATATGATGATACCGTGCCAAGTTTCAACATTTTCAGGATTCATTTTGTAGTGATTTTCAATTTCACGGTCATTTAGCTCTCTAAACAATTAGGTAAATGACCGACAAACAACAAATGATGTCAGAACATGTTGGAAATTGATGACGTCGTTTTGAATGCTGCATACTAAACACAAAAGAAGTCCGGAGTTCAAATAAGTTATTAAAAACATTGAAGTGGCCGTGTAACAGATGAGTTCTTGTCCGAAACTCTGATACTCCGAAAGAGTTTGTCCAGTTTGTACACGAAGTGCGTCCAGTTTTTTCCGTGACCCTCTCTACTCTTTCGCGCATGCTATGCGGGTCATATGATGATACCATGCCAAGTTTCAACATTTTCAGGATTCATTTTGTAGTGATTTTCAATTTCACGGTCATTTAGCTCTCTAAACAATTAGGTAAATGACCGAAAAATAACAAATGATGTCAGAACATGTTGGAAATTGATGACATCGCTTTGAATGCTGCATACTGAACACAAAAGAAGTCCGGAGTTCAAATAAGTTATTAAAAACATTGAAGTGGCCGTGTAACAGATGAGTTCTTGTCCAAAACCCTGATACTCCGAAAGAGTTTGTCCAGTTTGTACACGAAGTGCATCCAGTTTTTGTTGTGACCCTCTCTACTCTTTCGTGCATGCTATGCGGGTCATATGATGATACCATGCTAAGTTTCAACACAAAAGTCCGGAGTTCAAATAAGTTATTAAAAATAAAAAAGAGGTGCAATGCTGGTTAATTTGCTTCAAGCCATTCGGAATAGTGTAGACTGCACTGCACATAGCTAAGTGCAATCTATGCTATTCCGCAAGGCTTGAAGCTAATCAACATGCAGGTGAGCATTGCAACTCTTCGTCATTGTCTGTGCACTCACGGCTTATAAACCGCTCATACTGCCTCTCTCTTGGCGAGGTGGGACTAAAAATCAGCTTACAAAGAAACTCTAGTACCGGTTCATGGCATGAACCGGTACTAAAGGTCTTCATGGGGGCCCCAGCCTGACCATAGCCGGACACAGCCTCATTAGTACCGGTTCGTGGCATGAACCGGTACTAAAGGTTGCCCACGAACCGGTACTAATGATGCCCGCCCGCCTAGCCGTTGGAACCGGCACTAATGGTCACATTAGTGCCGGCTCAAATTCAAACCGGCACTAATGTGCTTCACATTTGACCCTTTTTCTACTAGTGAGGAGAGGCAAGAGCTCAAGCTTGGGTATGCCCAAGGCACCCCAAGTAAATATTCAAGGAGACTCAAGCGTCTAAGCTTGGGGATGCCCCGGAAGGCATCCCATCTTTCTTCAACAAGTATCGGTATGTTTTCGGATTCGTTTCGTTCATGCGATATGTGCAAATCTTGGAGCGTCTTTTGCATTTAGTTTTCACTTTTGTTTTATGCACCATGCTGGTATGAGATAGTTTTTGGTTGATTTATAGAATTCTCATTGCACTTCACTTATATCTTTTGAGTATGGCTTTATAGAATGCTTCATGTGCTTCACTTATATCATTTGAAGTTTGGACTGCCTGTTTCTCTTCACATAGGAAACCGCCATTTATAAAGACAATGAAATTGCTCCATTCACAGTGACAAGACAGACAAGTCAGAAGATTATGAAAAGTTTGATGAAATTGCTCCATTCATAGTGAATATTGACCCGAGCATCCCGTTAAATGATGAAGATTTTCCATGGTTACGGCGCAAAGGGACACACGCGAAGAAAAAGTTTCACACCCAAAGATCTGGGATGTGATCGGCTTCACTATCATCACTTTCTTCTGTGTTTCACACCCAGAAGGGAATCTCTGTAATAGTTAGGGTAGTTAATTATGTGTTTTGGCATTTGAAACGCGAAGAAATTTTATGTGCAAACAAATTCTTTCATGCCTTTACTGATTTTTAAAGTTAAGTTATTCACAAACTAGTGATTCACACTAATTTCAAATAATTCAAAATTTAAACTATTCAAATTTGAAAACTACGGGCACTAACAGAAAGTTTGTAATTTTTTGTACCTAAAGCAAAAATATTCACAAAGAAACTCTAAATACACAAAAAAAAAACAACTCAAAAATAAATAAAGCAAAAAAATAATAAAAAAAGGCCGCCTACTAGGCCAGAGCGGCCTGCATACGACTAGAAACCCAACCTGTTGTTGGGCCAGGATGCAGGCCCGCAAAGGCCCAGTAGGCCAACAGGGCAGCACAGAACATGTAGGCCCAGTAGGCCTGCTTTGGAGAGGAGCTCGAGAGAGCTACCGCACGGGGGTTTATAAACCAGTGCGGTCGCCCCTCGGCTAGCGAGGTGGGACTAAACTTGCGCACCGCACCTGCGCCAGCGCACCCCCTTTAGTACCGGTTCGTGGCACCAACCGGTACTAAAGGGGGGCCTTTAGTGCCGGTTGGAGCCACCAACCGGTACTAAAGGGGGTGCGGTTCCCGCCGCTTGGCCTGGCCAAAACAGGCCTTTAATACCGGTTGGTGGCTCCAACCGGTACTAAAGGTGCCTTCTATATATACAACACTTACGAAAATTTCATTCTCCCTCTGTTTCCCCATTGAAGCACAGCCCGCGCGCCCCGATCGATCGACGCCGTCGCCGTCGCCGCCCCCGTCCCCGTCGCCGCCCTCGTCTCCGTCGCCGCCCCGGTCCCGTCCCCGTCGCGTCGTCCCCGCGTCGCCACCCCCGCGTCACGCCCCGGCCCGTCGCCGCCCCCGGCCGTCGCCTCGCCGTCGCCGTCGCCCCGCTGTGAGCTCTCCCCCTCTAACCCCTCTCCCTCGCCCCCGGCGGCCACCATGGGCGCCGCCCCTCCCCGAGCCCATACACACACACACAAGCATGATGAACACACACACACACACACACGTACATATGTATGAATTAATGCATGTATATATTAGTATATACGTATTTTGTATGTTTAATTAGTTTAGATTTTTTTAGATTATTATTTTTTCACTAGTATATATGTATGAATGCATGTTAGATGGATATAATTAGTGTTTAATTAGTATGGAAATTTTTTATATAATGTTGTTTTTCAGTTTTTTAATGGATGTATAAAAGTTGTGTTTCTGTTTTTAGTGTTAGATGCTTAATTAGTTTGAAATAGCATATAGAATTTTGACATATGCAATGATATCATAATTAGTGTTATATAGAAATGTTAGAAATTTTTGTTATCAAAATCCAATCATTAAAAAAATGTTACTTTTTGCGGGCATATAGCTAGTATTTGTTCTCGACGATGCCCGGCCCGCATCCTCGCCGTCGATCCGTCCGCGACGACGTCCGACTGACCCATGTCCGGGACTGGGCTCCGCCGGGCTGGCACTGGGAGGTGCTGCCTAGAGGGGCGCGCCGCTTGATGAGGAACCCGGCCCCGGGTCCCGTCGTCGACCCTAATCTCGTTTGGTGGCGTTCGCGTGGGCTATGATCCTGTGAGGGTTCCTTCTCTTTGGGTGTCCACCGCCCGCGCCGCAGGAACCGCGAGTGTCCTAGATTCTTTTGTAGTATTCGATCTTTAATTAGCTACCTAGCTAGTGATGTACTATTCAATATTATATATTATTCAAGACGATGTATTCAAGATTGTATCTATTATTCGAGACGATGTATTTGAGATTATATCTATTATTCGAGACGATGTTTTCGAGATTATATCTATTATTCGAGACGATGTAATTTGAATACTAAATTGTTTTATATTTCTTTTGGCATAGTTAAATAAAAGCTATGGCGGACAATACCGACAGAGAGGGAGAACAAACCATGTTCGATATAATACGCGGGCCAGATGATGATCAGAATGAAGAAGATTATGATGGCTCTGAATTTCTAAACAACACCGGAGAGGGTGATATGATATTCGATCGAGACGACCGAATTGATGAAGTCATGAACTACGATTATGGCAATGATGAAGAACATGTTGATCCTGAAACAACAAAGACCGGCGAGGTATATATATTTATATAACCAGGCATCTGGTGATCATCACATGTTTTAAATGAGTTCAAGATATATTAACGAATCGATCTTTCTTCTTTCAGCCATCCGGATCGAGCAAATCTTCAGGCAACAGGACAAAACGAGGCCCGAACAAAAAGTTGAAGGAGGGCGTAAAGTATAATATCGAGGCAATCAGACCTAATGGCGAACCATTAGCGTCTAAGAAGATTGCGGACAAGTTCGTTCGTCAGTGCGGAGTTCTTGTGAAGGACCAACTCCCGATCTCCCTTCAAGAATGGAGAGAGCCAGCAAAGCCACGTCCAGATCTTACTTTTGTCGATGACAGACAAAAAAGTCTGCTTTGGGATACTCTCATGGAACATTTCACCCTACCAGATCATTTCACAGAAGCAGATGTGCAGAAAGTCAAGGACGTTGCTCTTAGGAAGATGGCGGTTGCATTCAAGAACCACAAGAATCGTGAATGGGACAAGTACGTCAAGGGAGGAAGGAAGACTCCAGTATTCGAGGGAACACTAGAGAATCAAAGTGCTCATTGGGACGATTTCGTGAAATTCCAGGATTCAGAATTAGCTAAGGAACGGTCGAGAATAAACAAGAAGAATGCCGAAAAAAAGGATAAGTTCCATAAGCTGGGGCCAGGTGGCTACGCGGTGGCAATGCCTAAGTGGGATAAGTCTGAGAAAGAGATGGAGGATGCAGGTGTCACTCCGGTTACTAAGAGCTCCCCCCCCCCAGGTGCAGGACTTGGTTCTATGCGCATGGGGGGGAGTTGGACCCGAAGACAGGCAAAGTTTCGACGAAGGCATGTCTAAACGGAGCCGACGATAATATACTTGTTGCAATAGAAGAGGCTCGAACGGGGGTGTTCCAGCCCAACAGAGAGAACGACGAGCTTATGCGTGCCCTAGGAAATCCTGAACACCCGGGAAGAACACGAGGCAAGGGCGCTATTCCGTGGTATGAGGGGTTTTCGGACTGGAACACCGACTACAGAACCCGTGCAAGAAGGAAGATTGCGGAGGATAAGCAGAGGAAGATGGAGGAGGAGAAGAGGAAGCTGGACTATGAACGCCTTCAAGGCCTAGAATCAGCGCATGCGGACTTGGTAGTCAAATTCCAGCGGCAGCAGGAGCAGATCAACTCACTTAGCCAGCAAAGGGGGTCTCAGCAGCTGCAGCAGCTAGCGGATGATCCAGCATTGGATACCACCGCCCCATCCATGTCGAGAAGCAGCGTGGGTTCCGCCCCGTCTGACGCAATGCTGGATAGATACCCCGTGGATGACATCGCGGAGAACACTAACTGCGAGCTACACTTCAAAATTAAGAACATATCCTTGAAGGTGGCGGACGGCGTTGCTTATACAAATTCCCCCGATGCAACCTTCCATTGCAACCCGATTCCAGCAGGCTATGCTCGTGTCGTGGTTGATGAGGTGGTGGACCAATATTCGGGGCTAGAGCTTGACATTTCTGGAGGTGACGAGGAGCACACACACGGAGATGCCAAAAATCGTATCATCCTATGGAGAAAGGATTGCATCATCTTTCGAAGGCCACCGACACCACGTCACCCAACTCCTCATCGAAGTCCGCCACCGAGTCAGCAGACTCCCGCTCCTCCAAGTCCACCAACGCGTGAGGCCACTCCTCCTCCTCCAAGTCCGGCAAAGTGTCAGGCCACTCCTCCTCCAAGTCCGACACAGCGTCAGACGTCCACTCCTCCTCCAAGTTCGGCACAACCTTAGGCCACTCCTCCTCCAAGTCCGGCACAGCTTCAGGCCACTCCTCCTCGTCCAACTCAGCCCCGTCAGCCGTCTCCGCCGCCTCAGCAATCGCAAAAGAGACACCCCGCAGCTATGGTGCGTAGCGGTACGAGTCAAGGTCATAGTACAGGAAGTACAGGCGGAGGCAAGCGATATAAATATGGTCCAAACCTCACTACTCCTCTTCCTGAGAGGGCTTACGACAGGACCGAGGAGCAAACCAATGCCATAGTGCGGGCAGAAGTCGACGCCCATTTTGGACCGAAACTGCCACCGCCGCCAAGGGAGAAAGTGCTTGTGGAAGTAGTTGACCACTTCATTCGTATGGCTCAACCACCAGCTCCTAAGCCTGTTGACACAGACTATGAGCGCCACATCAGGAAGTTACATCGACAACGTCTACAGAAGGAGGCGAGCTCGAGCTCGAGCTCGAGCAAACAACAAGCAGCTATCAAAAAATGCGAGAAAACCGTTGCCCAGCTGGGAGAACAGGCGGCGCAATCAATCCCCCCGCTTGTTGTGCCACCAACAACACGTGACAGTACGCACGCCCAATATTATTGTGGGCAAACAGTTTACGTTCCCGAGGTGGGTGATGTGGTAATAACCCAGGAGCATATAATGCAGGCTGAAACTCTCAACATCACTGTTGGACAACTCCTCGAGATCGAGGACATGCCTATGCTTACAGAGGAGGAAATAAAACGGAAATATGCCCGGGGCCAACCTTTGGTCAAGCCAGAAGAGGTCAAGAAGCTCCCAACGAGAATGTATGAATTGCATCAATGGTACATGGACATTACCAAGAGATCTGATCGAGAGTCCCTCATGGTGCAAGTCAAGAAGGATCATTACTACCATCAGAAACCTGTGACCGTTGAGTATTCTGAACTATTTTAGTTATACAATCAAGACGCACTCGACAAATCTATCGTCAGTTGCTATTGTCTGTAAGTGATTTCTTTCTATAATTTAAGTCTCAAGCTAGCTGTAGTGATCCTTTTGATCAATCATTACCTGTAATTATCTTCACTATATTCTTTTCTGTGGTATTATGCAGGATGAAGATGTATGAAATGAGAAAAGGTGGACGCTATGGCATTGGGTTCATTGACCCAAACACCGTTAATGAATACACATGGAAAATAAACAAGCATCATGAAAAGCAGGTAGAGGACAGCATGCTAGAGTTCTTGAAGCGCCTCAAATACAATGAAGATATACTACTTCCTTACAACTTCCAGTGAGTCACACTTTCTTGTACTACAAATTCTCTGTTTTTGCCTACTAGCTAGCTACATGTTTTTGCTTACATATGCCCGCTTAATTAAGACATGCAAACGTGTGTGCATGCAGATTTCACTGGATCTTGTGTATCATTAACGTTGACGCCGGAACAGTTGAAATACTAGACTCACTACTCAAAGCAAATAGTGACTATAACATCTTGTTTGGGATAGTCAACAGGTAATTTCAATCATTATTAACTATATATCTCGGCCTATTTAGTTCGTCATTTCATGATATGAACTATTTAATAACCCCTTTATTCATTTTCTTTGTCGGCGGGCAGGGCTTGGGCAAGGTTCATCAGAGTCATGGAAGGCGAATGGAAACGACAGCTGAAATGGTTTCGACTCAAGGTAAGTAATTAAGTAGTACTAGCTAGCTAGCTAGCTGCCATCTATTTAATTATCATGCTTGATTAATTATTATCTGATCAAATTAAATTCCATTCTCGTAATAAAGGCCCTGAAGCAGGCGCAGGGGACTGATCTGTGTGCATTCTGCGTTTGCGAGAACATTCGCATGATGGCGTCCGAAAGGAGCATATCTCAAAGACAGGAATGGGTACGCTTGTCAGAACACTATTCACAATTTTTACACCATTATTGATATCTAGTCACACAACTAATACACATGCATATTGATCTCCTTCTTAACAGTTCATAGAGGTGCGGGACAAGCTCCTAGAAACGGAGCGCGTAGAAGCACTTCAAGAGGAAAAGGCGGGATTTTTGCTCGACCAGGTCATAAATCCGAAGGGAGAATACTATTACCCGCTACTGCTCCCATCGACCAGGTCATGAACTCCAATTGTCATCGTGCTCCGAAGGGAACATGCATATGTAGGAGAAATTGTATATAGCTATACATGTGTGTATGTGTGAATTAATATGGTGGTTTGTGAGACATTGATGATATATATATGATTGGTTCTACTAGAAATTCTATATATATATACATAACGTGTACAATGTGTAGTATCGTAAAATACCAGCAAACGAAAAAGAATTAAAATGGAAAACACAAAATTAAATGAAAAAGAAATCATAAAACCAAAAAAAAAACCCAAACATTTTAGTACCGGTTGGTGTTATCAACCGGTACTAAAGGGCTCCCGGCCCCCAGAGCTGGCTCGTGCCACATGGTTGCCCTTTAGCACCGGTTCATGCTGAACCGGTACTAAAGGGGGGGCCTTTAGTGCCCACACTTTAGTGCTGGTTATGGAACCGACACTAAAGGGCCTTACGAACCGGTGCTACTGCCCGGTTCTGCACTAGTGAATGCTCTTTTGCTTCACTTATATCTATTTAGAGAGATGACAGGAATTGGTCATTCACATGGTTAGTCATAAAATCATACATAAAACTTGTAGATCATTGAATATGATATGTTTGGTTCCTTGCAATTGTTTTGCGATATAAAGGTGGTGATATTAGAGTCGTGCTAGTGGGTAGTTGTGAAATTGAGAAATACTTGTGTTGAGGTTTGCAAGTCCCGTAGCATGCATGTATGGTAAACGTTGTGTGACAAATTTGAAGCATGTGGTGTTCTTTGATTGCTTTCCTTATGAGTGGCGGTCAGGGACGAGCGGTGGTCTTTTTGTACCAATCTATCCCCCTAGGGGCATGCGTAGTAGTACTTTGCTTCGAGGGCTAATAAACTTTTGCAATAAGTATATGAGTTCTTTATGACTAATGTTGAGTCCATGGATTATACGCACTCTCACCCTTCCATCATTGCTAGTCTCTTCTGTACCATGCATTGCCCTTTCTCACCTCGAGAGTTGGTGCAAACTTTGCCGGTGCATCCATACCCCGTGATATGATACGCTCTATCACACATAAACCTCCTTATATCTTCCTCAAAACAGCCACCATACCTACCTATCATGGCATTTTCATAGCCATTCCGAGATATATTGCCATGCAACTTCCATCATCATCATATACATGACTTGAGCATTTATTGTCATATTGCTTTGCATGATCGTAAGATAGCTAGCATGATGTTTTCATGGCTTGTCCGTTTTTTGACGTCATTGCTACGCTAGATCATTGCACATCCCGGTACACCGCCGGAGGCATTCATATAGAGTCATACTTTGTTCTAGACATCGAGTTGTAATGTTGAGTTGTAAGTAAATAAAAGTGTGATGATCATCATTATTAGAACATTGTCCCATGTGAGGTTATCAAAATAAAAGAGGCCAAAGAAGCCCAAATAAAAAATAGGCCAAAGAAGCCCACCAAAAAAACAAAAAAAGAGAGAAGGGGCAATGTTACTATCCTTTTACCACACTTGTGCTTCAAATTAGCACCATGTTCTTCATATAGAGAGTCTCTTGAGTTATCACTTCCATATACTAGTGGGAATTTTCATTATAGAACTTGGCTTGTATATTCCGATGATGGCTTCCTCAAATGCCCGAGGTCTTCATGAGCAAGCAAGTTGGATGCACACCCACTTAGTTTCAGTTTGAGCTTTCATACACGTATAGCTCTAGTGCATCCGTTGCATGGCAATCCCTACTCCTCGCATTGACATCAATTGATGGGCATCTCCATAGCCCGTTGATTAGCCGCGTCGATGTGAGACTTTCTCCCTTTTTTTCTTCTCACACAACCTCAATCATCATATTCTAGTCCACCTATAGTGCCATGTCCATGGCTCACGCTCATGTATTGCATGAGGGTTGAAAAGGCTGAAGCGCGTTAAAAAGTATGAACCAATTGCTCGGCTTGTCATCGGGGTTGTGCATGATGGGAGCATTTTGTGTGACGAAAATGAAGCATGGACAAACTATATGATTTTTTAGGGATGAGCTTTCTTTGGCTATGTTATTTTGAGAGGACATAGTTGCTTGGTTAGTATGCTTGAAGTATTATTGTCTTAATATCAAATGATAGACTATTGCTTTGAATCACTCGTGTCTTAATATTCATGCCATGATTAGATTATGTGATCAAGATTATGCTAGGTAGCATTCCACATCAATTTTTTTATCATTTACCTACTCGAGGACGAGTGGGAATTAAGCTTGGGGATGCTGATATGTCTCTGTCGTATCTATAATTTTTGATTGTTCCATGCAAATATTATACAACTTTCATATACTTTTGGCAACTTTTATACTATTTTTGGGACTAACATATTGATCTAGTGCCCAGTGCCAGTTCCTGTTTGTTGCATGTTTTTTGTTTTGCAGAGAATCCATATCAAACGGAGCCCAAACGGGATAAAGACTGATGGAGATTTTTTTGGAATATGTGTGATTTTCGGGAAGAAAAATCAACGCGAGACGATGCCCGATGGGGTCACGAGGCAGGGGGCGCGCCCTGGGCCCTCGTGGCCACCCCGTAAGGCGGTTGGTGCCCTTCTTTCGCCACAGGAAATCCAACATACTGATAAAAATTGTGTCCAAAATTCAGCCCAATTGAAGTTACGGATCTCCGGGAATTTAAGAAACGGTGAAAGGGCAGAATCAGGGAGCCCAGAAACAAAGAGAGACAGAGAGACATATCCAATCTCGGAGGGGCTCTCGCCCCTCCCATGCCATGGAGGCCATGGACCCAAGGGGAAACCCTTCTCCCATCTAGGAGGAAGGTCAAGGAAGAATAATAATAAGAAGAAGAAGAAGGGGGCTCTCTCCCCCTCTCTTCCGGTGGCGCCGGAACGCCGCCGGGGCCATCATCATCACCGCAATCTACACCAACAACTTTACCGCCATCATCACCAACTCTTCCCCCCTCTATGCAGTGGTGTAAACCCTCTCTTACCCGTTGTAATCTCTACTTAAACATGGTGCTCAACGCTATATATTATTTCCCAATGATGTATGGCTATCCTATGATGTTTGAGTAGATCCGTTTTGTCCTATGGGTTAATTGATGATCGTGATTAGTTTGAGTTGCATGTTTTATTATTGGTGTTGTCCTATGGTGCTCTCCGTGTTGCGCAAGCGTGAGGGATCCCCGATGTAGGGTTTGCAATATGTTCATGATTTGCTTATGGTGGGTGGCGTGAGTGATAGAAACACAGACCCGAGTAAGTAGGTTGTTTGCGTATGGGAATAAAGAGGACTTGATGCCTTATAATGTTATGGTTGGGTTTTACCTTAATGATCTTTAGTAGTTGCGGATGCTTGCTAGAGTTCCAATCATAAGTGCATATGATCCAAGAAGAGAAAGTATGTTAGCTTATGCCTCTCCCTCAAATAAAATTGCAATAATGATTACTGGTCTAGTTATCGATTGCCTAGGGACAAATAACTTTCTCGTGACAATAAGCTCTCTACCAAAACTAACTTAGTTGCGTCGACACTCTTACTTATCAAAGAGGCTACAATTGATCCCCTATACTTGTGGGTTATCAATATGATATGGTCATTGATGAAGCTATGTACCTAAGGTAGGGTCATGGGCCTGTCCTAACTGCTCTACCCAAGGACATCTCTAGAAGAAACCACCTTTCAATCGACTTGGGGGTGTTCCACTCGACAGACTCGAAGACGCTCGACCAAGAAACAATCACTCGACCAAGATCCAACCACTCGACGGCCAGGAGACCTGAAGTCACTCCGCACGCTAACGGTCGGTCATTAAGTAGCTTTTATGGTCATCATAGCACTTTATTACTAGCGTTACCAGTAACGCTCTGCCTTAATGTACATTGAACCCTTTGTAACGTGGGCTGGCCGGGGTCCTGGCGCACTCTATATAAGCAACCCCCCTCCTCCGAGACAAGGGTTCGCACCTCTGTAACCCATATTCATATAATCTAGTCGACCGCCTCTGGGCTTCGAGACGTAGGGCTATTACTTCCTCCGAGAAGGGCTTGAACTCATAAACCTTGCGTGCTTACAACTTCCCCACAGCTAAGATCTTGCCTCTCCATACTTACCCCCCTACACTACTGTCAGACTTAGAACCACGACAGTTGGCGCCCACCTTGGGGCAGGTGTTTTAGCGTTTGTTGGAGAAGTTGCGACTTTTTCCGACCCGAATCATCATGGTTTTCGGCGGAGTTTCGGTGGAGGGCCGCGAGATCCATCTCGGCGCGCTCACGTTCATCGTCGACGACTCTGCTTGGCTCCAGGAGGCTCCGCTCGATGTGGACGCACTCCCTGCTCGCGGGGCAACGCACTTTAGCGCGTGCGTCCGCGGCATTCTCCTATGGCAACCGTCGACCCCCTATCGGTCGGCTCCTGTGTTGTCCTCACTCCCCGTTTCCCGCCGGCGCAAGCGTTCTGGTCGGTCGAGACTTCAGTGGTGGGTGAGGCACGCGGTGGCGCGTCAGTCGGCCACCCCCCAGGTCGCGGCGATCGAGCCCGACGAATCCCTCTACGGCCTGTTCGACCTATCGACTGGCTCCGCAGAGACCGCATCCGAGTGCAATAGCAGCGATCCGGCGGCGGAGGTTCTGATGGTTAATGGACCGCCCAGTCCTCCCGGTTTTCCCCATACCGATGGAGGCGTGGGTGGAGGTGACCCGTCGCGTCTCCATGAGGAGTATCTTCCCGAGCCTCTCACATCGCTGCAGAGAGAAGAACTTCGCCGCCGGAACATGGATGCACTGCACACTCCTATCGTTGGAGAGACCCCCGAGGCTCGTGCCTTGGAGGACGCGCGCCTGGCAAACTTAGCCGAGCGCACTCGACTGGAGAACCTCTAGCGAGCACTCGACGAGCGTGCGCGACAACGGATTCCCGAATCCAGTCGATGTCAGCTCTTCCCGCCCCCGCAGGTATATCGAACTCCGATTCAGAATTTAGCAGCTGCAGCTCGCATAGCAGAGTCGATTCAGCCTTCCCAGTCGGAGGCTGGCAGAGGCTTGCTACAGATCAGAGCGTTACTCCGGGCAGCAGGAGATCAGAATTCTGCTGTTTCTCAGTCGTGGAATAGGATTCACAGCAGATCCATTGCCGCGGACACAGTCCAGTCAGCTCACAGCCCGAGATCGCCCCCGAGGCGTGAGGGACGTGGAGACTGGCGTGACCAGTATGGGAACCATGAGCAGTATGATCACCGAGTCGATCGTGACGGTCGACGTCGAGTGCCCACGCCTCCCCCGAGGAGCGGGTCGTATGTGCCTCGCCAGCAGGATGACAGGCGCCCTCATAGTGGTGGGAGAAGGATTCCAGTCGACCCAAGAGGGCCAGGCTTTGACGCGAGATCCATTCTCGTCCAGGGTTTGGTCGACAGGAACAGGGCTCACCGAGAAGGTCACGACAGAGATGCACCTGCCAGTAGCAGAGTGCATGTTTCGGGGCCAGAATGCTTTAGTAGGACCATCAGGGCTGCTGTGATTCCTCCCAACTTCAGGTTGGCGACTGGAGTTAGTAAGTTCACTGGCGAGTCCAAGCCCGATACTTGGCTTGAAGATTACCGAGTGGCCGTCCAGATCGGCGGCGGCAATGATGAAGTGGCCATGAAGCACCTCCCTCTCATGTTGGAGGGCTCGGCCAAAGCATGGCTGAACCAGTTAGCACCTAGCAGCATTTACACTTGGGAGGATCTCTCCCGAGTGTTCGTCACCACATTTGAAGGTACGTGCAAGCGGCCGGCAGGACTGACGGAACTGCGGTCTTGTGTACAGAAGCCAAATGAAACTTTGAGGGATTACATCCAGAGGTGGATCATGTTACATCACTCGATGGAGAATGTGCCTGACCACCAAGCAGTTTGTGCCTTCAAGGAAGGCATCAAGTACAGAGAACTGAATTTGAAATTCGGTCGAACTGGGGATATGTCCCTGAATCGGATGATGGAGATTGCCACCAAGTACGCTAATGGCGAAGATGAAGATCGGCTCAGGAGTGGCAAACTCAAGTCAGTCGCCCAAGAACCCGGGGGCAATTCCAATCGGAAACAGAAGCGGAAAGCCGAGCCAGCGGCTCCCGGGGAAGCCTTGGCTTTAACCCAAGGAAAGTTTAAAGGGAAACCTAAAGGGCCTTGGAACCCTAAAAAGGTTAAAGACCAGGACGGAAATGATGTGTTGGACTTGCCATGCCTCGTCCACACAAAGAAAGATGAAGAGGGTAATTTCATTTACCCGAAACATACCACTCGACAGTGTCGACTCTTGATCCAGCAGTTCCAGGGCAAGCAGCCCAAAGATAAAGAAAAGGAGTCAAACAAAATTGAGGACAAAGAAGATAGCGATGATGGATACCCCCAAGTCAATTCCACCCTGATGATTTTTGCTGATGTTGAGAGCAAAAGTCGACTGAAAGTCATCAACCGAGAGGTGAATATGGTTGCTCCGGCAACACCAAGTTATTTGAAATGGTCTCAGACTGCCATCACGTTCGACCAATCCGATCACCCAACGCATATTGCCACCCCTGGGAGGCAAGCTCTGGTGGTCGACCCAGTGGTTGAAGGCACTCGACTGACCAAATTCTTGATGGATGGTGGTAGTGGTTTGAACATATTATATGCTGAGACGTTGAAAGGGATGGGCATTCCGATGTCCAGACTCAGTGCCAGCAACATGAGTTTCCATGGAGTCATTCCTGGGAAGAAGGCTGAATCACTCGGCCAGATTGCTCTTGATGTGGTTTTCGGTGATTCCAAGAATTACCGCAAGGAAAAGTTGACATTTGAAGTTGTAGACTTCCAGAGTGCCTACCACGCTATTTTGGGCAGGCCGGCTTATGCAAGCTTCATGGCCCGACCATGTTATGTGTATCTCAAATTGAAGATGCCTGGCCCCAAAGGTGTGATCACTATTACGGGCAATCGGAAAAAAGCAGAAGAATGTTTTTAGAAAGGTTCGAAGATCGCTGATGCTTAGATGGCAGTGGTGGAGTTGCAGGAATACCAGAAGACTGCAGACCCGAGTGATTTGTTGCGAACCAAGAAGCCCGCCACAGAATCGGCTTTTCAGTCGACTGGCGATACGAAGACAGCTCAC
Organism: Triticum urartu; assembly: GCF_056163025.1. Lineage (NCBI taxonomy): Eukaryota > Viridiplantae > Streptophyta > Magnoliopsida > Poales > Poaceae > Triticum > Triticum urartu. The sequence continues at coordinate 80,489,154 of NC_141878.1, read as the reverse complement.
ATCCACCCGACCGATCCCGGCGCTGCTCCGACTCATATCTCGACAACACTCGACTCCAAATAGGAAGAAGCGCTCATCCAGTTCCTCAGTGAGAACTGGGACATTTTCGCATGGAAGCCTTCTGACATGCCAGGTGTTCCCAGGGAGCTGGCTGAGCATCGCCTGAGAGTCGACTCAAAAATAAACCCTGTCAAGGAACATCTCCGACGGTCCGCCGTCCAGAAGAGAAAGTCCATTGGCGAAGAGGTAGCTCGGCTCTTAGCGGCAAAGTTCATCCGAGAAATCTACCACTCCGAGTGGCTCGCCAATGTTGTCATGGTCCCCAAGAAGGACAAGTCACTTCGCATGTGCATTGACTTTAAACATATCAATCGGGCCTGCCCGAAAGACCATTTTCCTCTCCCCCGCATTGACCAGATAGTCGACTCGACTGCGGGATGTGAGCGACTGTCTTTTTTAGACGCCTATTCCGGGTACCATCAGATCCGTCTGTATGGACCTGACGAGATCAAAACAGCTGTCATCACTCCATTCGGGTGCTTCTGTTATGTTACCATGCCATTCGGCCTCAAGAATGCCGGAGCCACATTCATGAGGATGATTCAGAAGTGTTTGCTCACCCAAATCAGTCGGAATGTGGAGGCGTACATGGATGATATTGTGGTCAAGTCACGGAAGGGTTCCGACCTACTGACTGACCTTGCTGAAACCTTTGCCAACCTCAGAAGGTTTGATATCAAGCTTAATCCATCAAAATGCACATTCGGGGTTCTTGGCGGAAAGTTACTCGGTTTTCTCGTTTCCGAACGGGGAATCGAAGCCGATCCAGAAAAAGTTGGTACTATACTCTGAATGAAAAGTCCTGTGCGAGTGCACGATATTCAGAAGCTTACTGGTTGCTTGGCCGCCCTAAGTCGATTCATATCTCGTCTCGGTGAAAAGGCATTACCTCTTTACCGATTGATGAAGAAATCTGACAAGTTCGAGTGGACTCCTGAAGCTGACGCAGCGTTCGCAGAACTCAAAGCTCTGCTCTCCACCCAGCCGGTGCTTGCTTCCCCAATCAGCAAGGAGCCTTTGCTGCTTTACATTGCAGCCACAGGACAAGTCGTCAGTACGGTACTCACGGTCGAGCGGGAAGAAGAAGGGAAAACCTTCAAAGTTCAGCGCCCAGTGTATTATATTTCTGAAGTCTTGACCCCATCGAAGCAAAGATATCCTCATTATCAGAAGCTCGTATATGGGATTTATATGACCACAAAGAAAGTTGCCCACTACTTCTTTGATCATTCCATTACAGTCATCAGCGACGCTCCATTGTCAGAGATCTTGCATAACAGGGACGCAACTGGTCGAGTGGCAAAATGGGCGATTGAACTCCTTCCTCTAGATATCAAGTTTGAGGCAAAGAAAGCTATCAAGTCCTAGGCAATCGCGGATTTCGTCGCCGAGTGGATTGAATAGCAACTGCCGACTCAGGTACACTTGGAGCATTGGACCATGTTCTTTGACGGTTCCAAGATGATAAATGGTTCCGGAGCCGGACTGGTGTTGGTCTCTCCCAGAGGAGATAAACTCAGATATGTTCTTCAAATCCACTTTGATTCCTCTAACAACGAGGCAGAATATGAAGCACTTTTATATGGGTTGCGCATGGCCATTTCACTCGGCGTCCGTCGCCTCATGGTCTATGGCGACTCAGATTTGGTGATCAATCAAGTGATGAAGGAATGGGATGTCAGAAGTCCAGCCATGACTGGTTATAGCAATGCAGTGAGAAAACTGGAGAAGAAATTCGAGGGGTTAGAGCTTCATCACATACCCCGACTGAAAAATCAAGCAGCTGATGATCTGGCAAAAATAGGTTCCAAAAGAGAAGCCATTCCCAGCAATGTGTTTCTGGAACACATCCGCACACCATCAGTCCAGGAGGATCCCTTCACTGAAGAGGCCCCGCAGCCAAAAAGTGCCACGGATCCGACTGAAGTCGAAGTGCCAGCTGTGGTTGACTTGATCATGGAAGTCCTGGTTATCACTCCCGTCTGGACAGAACCGTACATCGCGTACATCCTAAGGAAAGAACTCCCAAAAGATGAAGAAGAAGCTCGACAGATCGTCCGTCGATCCAAAGCCTTTACAGTCATAAAGGGACAGTTATATAGAGAAAGCGCGACTGGGGTCGGCTAGAAGTGTATTACACCAGAAGAAGGTCAGATGATCCTTAACGATATCCACTCGGGGACCTGTGGCCATCATGCGTCCTCTCGGACCATAGTGGCTAAAGCATACCGAGCGGGGTTCTACTGGCCAAGAGCCAATGAGATGGCCAAAGAGATAGTCGACAAATGTGAAGGATGTCAGTATTACTCCAACATGCCACACAAGCCCGCGTCGGCCCTGAAAACCATTCCACTCGTTTGGCCCTTCGCTGTTTGGGGGTTGTACATGGTTGGACCACTGAGAACAGGCAGGAGCGGCTTCACTCATGTGCTGGTAGCAGTCGACAAGTTCACCAAATGGATTGAGGCCAAGCCTATCAAGAATCTTGATGCTTGCGCCGCTATCAGTTTCGTCAGAGAGTTGATATTCAGATATGGAGTTCCGCATAGCATCATCACCGACAACGGGTCAAACTTCGATTCTGACAAATTCAGGGCCTTTTGCGCCTCTCAGGGAACTCGGGTCGACTATGCTTCGGTCGCTCACCCTCAGTCGAATGGGCAAGTAGAAAGGGCAAACGTCCTAATTCTCAAAGGACTGAAACCCCGATTGATGCGCGATCTCAAGCACGCAGCAGGTGCCTGGGTTGACGAGCTTCCATCAGTCCTTTGGGGATTGAGGACAACCCCGAATCGATCGACCGGAAGAACCCCATTCTTTCTGGTCTATGGAGCCGAGGCAGTCTTACCGAGTGACCTGCTTCACAACGCTCCCAGAGTCGAGCTCTACTCAGAAGACGAAGCAGAACAAGCCCGGCAGGACGCAGTCGACCTCCTAGAAGAAGAAAGAGAAATGGCCTTGATTCGATCGACCATCTATCAGCAAGACTTGCGTTGATTCCATGCTAGAAACGTGAAGAGCCGAGCCTTCCAAGAAGGAGACTTAGTCCTCCGAGTGGATCAGCAGAAACCACACAAGCTCGCTCCTACTTGGGAAGGCCCCTTCATAGTCACCAGAGTCCTCCACAATGGAGCATACCACCTCTACAATGTCGATCGCCAGATTGATGAGCCACGAGCCTGGAATGCGGAGCTACTCCGCCCCTTTTATACTTAAATTCTCACTCGGATGAGATGTAATAAGAAAAACTCCTGTAGTTTATTTATCAAAGACAAGAGCGTTATAATTTTCCCAGTGATTATTATTGTTTTTTGTTTGCATAAGAAATCCCCCAGTGGATGGCTTAGCTGTGAATCCGCTTCGCCTAAGTTTGTAAAAATAGTTTCCTACCGAGTGGCGAGCCAGCCTCCCACTCGGGGGCTTAGCTGTGAATCCGTTTCGCCTAAGTTCGAAAAAATCCTACCGAGTGGAGAGCAATCCTCCCACTCGGGGGCTTAGCTGCAGTCCAGTACTCGCCTAAGTTCTCTCACTTAGAGACTTAGCTGCAGTCCGGCACTCGCCTAAGTTTGAAAAAAATCCTACCGAGTAGAGAGCAATCCTCCCACTCGGGGGCTTAGCTGCAGTCCAGTACTCGCCTAAGTTCTCTCACTTAGAGACTTAGCTGCAGTCCGACACTCGCCTAAGTTTGAAAAAATCCTACCGAGTGGAGAGCAATCCTCCCACTCGGGGGCTTAGCTGCAGTCCAGCACTCGCCTAAGTTCTCTCACTTAGAGACTTAGCTGCAGCCTGGCACTCGCCTAAGTTTGAAAAAATCCTACCAAGTAGAGAGCAATCCTCCCACTCGGGGGCTTAGCTGCAGTCCAGTACTCGCCTAAGTTCCCTCACTTAGAGACTTAGCTGCAGTCCGACACTCGCCTAAGTTTGAAAAAATCCTACCGAGTAGAGAGCAATCCTCCCACTCGGGGGCTTAGCTGCAGTCCAGTACTCGCCTAAGTTCTCTCACTTAGAGACTTAGCTGCAGTCCGGCACTCGCCTAAGTTTGAAAAAATCCTACCGAGTAGAGAGCAATCCTCCCACTCGGGGGCTTAGCTGCAGTCCAGTACTCGCCTAAGTTCTCTCACTTAGAGACTTAGCTGTAGTCCGGCGCTCGCCTAAGTTTGAAAAAATCCTACCGAGTGGAGAGCAATCCTCCCACTCGGGGGCTTAGCTGTAGTCCAACACTCGCCTAAGTTCTCTCACTTAGAGACTTAGCTGCAGTCCGGCACTCGCCTAAGTTTGAAAAAATCCTACCGAGTGGAGAGCAATCCTCCCACTCGGAGGCTTAGCTGCAGTCCAATACTCGCCTAAGTATGAAACACATCTCATTCCTCAAGGACGACAAGGGGCAGGTCGACTGCCACCTTCTCCTGGGGAGCTTTGCCACAAATACAATGTGCGCTCCGTCCCACTCTGCGTTAACAGGGTGTGGGTCGACCGCTGCCTTCTCCTGGGGAGCTTCGCCACAAATACAAGACATAGGTCGACTGCTTCCCTCTCCTCCGGAGCTGCGCTGCGAATGCAAAAGTTGTCTTGAGTGAAGAATGGGTTCACTCAGCAGGAGATTCATAAAGATATTCAACGGTAAACCAAGTTCGAGTAAATTCCAAAGGTTCCAAATCATAGATCGAAGTACTCGGACATGCAGCCCGAAAAATTTTAACGGTTACAAAAACCACTCGGCATTCCGAGGCAAATTTAAGGTGGGACATAAGAGTTTGTTCACTCCGCGGGAGGAGGGCTGGCAGGCTCGACGAACTCATCCAGGTCGACGCCGTCGGCTATCCGAGTGGCTGCAGCGATGAAAGTCTCCATAAAGGTTCGGAAGTCATGCTTCTGGGTGTTGGCGACCTTGATTGCTGCCGGTTTGTCCTGTCGCACCTCCTTGCAGTGGACACGAACTAAAGACAGAGCCACATCAGCGCCACACCGAGCAGCAGACTTCTTCCACTCCTGCACTCGGTCGGGGATTTCATTTAGTTGAGTCATCAGGGACTCAATATCATTTTGGAGCTCAGCCTCTGGCCAAAGTGCCGGGTCAATCCTCGACATGGCGACCTTCAGTCGAGCCAAGTAGTCCACGGCACTGTCGATGCGAGATTCCAGACGGAGCAGATTCATGGCAGTTTCATCTTTCACGGGAGAGTTGATTGGATCCAAACCAGGCTCGATCCGCCCAGTCTCCTCTTCAAAGTTCTGGCAAAACTCTGCATTCACGATCCAAGGATAAGTCAATTTTCGTACACTGAGTCGACTCAAAAAAAAGTCAGTCGGAACAGAATGTGCACCTTCAAGCTTGATGAACAGCTTCTTGGCAAGACTTCTCAGATAACTCTCCAGATCATCCCTCCTGCGAGCAATGCCTTCCATTTTCTCACCCTGGATGAGATTCTCCTTCTTCCAGTGCGAGCACTCCTTGTTGGAGTCATTCAGAGCGATCTTCAGCCTGATATTCTCTTCTTCCAACTGGCCGACCGAAGCCAGCTTCTGTTCGGCCAGAGCGGTCTTGTCGTCAGCCTCCTTACGAGCAGCGGCCAAATCCTGATCCTTCTTCGCCAGAGCTTCTCTCAGTTTTTCTGCAAAGAAATGATGATTGATTCAGAAATAGCGGAAGGGTACTCAAGCCTAAAACTAACCAGTCGACAAACTCGTCTTACCTGCGGCGCCGTCTCTGACCTTTTGCAGCTCTGTCCTGGCCAGCTCCAAGTCAAGGTTCAGTTGAATATGCTGCTTCTCCAAGTCAGCAAAGCGAGCTCCAAGATCACAAGATTTCTGAAATCAAAGGGGAGAAGTTATTTTTACAGCAAAAAAACAACAAAAGCAATAAATACTAAGACTACGGTCGACTGCCCGCAGTCCACCATAGTCTCGGGGACTACACCCAGTGGGTGCACTTAGCGTGCCCCCACCGGTTCTGATCCCACTCGACCGGTCCGCCAGAGTCGAGTGAGGGAATAATAAAAAAAGAGAAAGTAGAACTCAGACCACAATCGACTGCCAGCAGTCGACCGCGGTCTCGGGGACTACACCCAGTGCGTGCACTTGGCGTGCCCCCACCGGTTCTGATCCCACTCGACCAGATCGAGTGGAAGAGATAAACTACCAGTTCGGTTTATACATTCGGCAAAATACAAAGACTATAGTCGACTGCCAGCAGTCCACCGTAGTCTCGGGGACTACAACCAGTGGGCGCACTCAGCGTGCCCCCACTAGACCAAAAATTCAATCGACACACCCACTGGGTGTACAGATGCAACGGTTTTCGGAAAGAATCTTCAGGTAGCATATCCTAATAGAACAAGCGGCGACCAACTAACCTGAACGTTGCTCTGGAGAGCCGAACTGGCATCATAGGCGGCTTGGCTGGCGTCTCGCACCGTCTTCATCTTCTCCATCATAATGCCCGCCTGGCGTATGGCTTCCTTAGCAGCATTCACCTCGTCCTCTGGGACATGATGGGTCGCAAAAACTGAAGGCGGGTCAACAGGGGCCTGAGCAGTCGACGAAGAAGGCAGGGCACTCGACAGTGGCTCAGCGAAGGTAACAGAACCCCGATTGACGTCGCCAGTGTCCTGAACAACTGGTTCCGCCCTCGGTGTCGTCTGTAGTGCCCCGCTTGCAGGAGCTCACCTATTTTTCCTCGTCGAAGGCCTCTCGGGCTCTTCATCATCATCAGGGAGGTCAATAACGTTGGGAGCTATGCAAAGTTCAATCGTTAAAGTCACATCACCCAATGGTACGCATTGCAGTTGAATCGACCAAAATAAAGACAGTATGGCAGGGATCATACCCGGATTAGAAGTGACCGCGTCCTCCATCACCTCATCTTCGTCCCTGTAAGCTGAGGTCCGGGAGGTAGCAGCGCTGACAGTTCCAAAGTTCATCCAGTTAAAACAAGAAAAACAAACTGCGCGGAGCGTCGAGTGAATGCAAAGAGAGACACTCACGCGGAAGCGACGGGGATATCAATCTTGATTTTCGGCAACGCCTTCCGAGTCTTCGGCTCTACAACTCTGGGGTGCTTTGGTGCCTTCTCAGTTGGGGTTGGCGAAGAGATCCGAGGGCGCTTCGAAGACTGACCAGCTGGAGCAGTTGCCTTGTCACGGGCACTCGGCCGTTCTTGGTCAAGCTTGGATCGCCTCTCCCTGCGAGGAGGCAACTCGACTTCTTCTCCACCGCTTGAGCCGTCACTCCCTCCATCCCCTTCACCATCGGAAGTCCACTCGCCGCTTTCGCCGCCACTCGCCTCGCCTTCCAGAGCTTGCTCCTGCTCCCCGTTGGGCATTGAATACATTTCAATAATGGCCTGAAAGAAAGCAGGTAGATCAAAGTCAGTCGACGCAATATAGGCAGCTACGCGAGTGAATTCAGATTACAAGCAAAAACTCAGAATCAGACCTGCTCGGGTGTGTGGGACTGGTCGAATGGAGGGACTCTCCTGGCTCCCCTGGGATTGTCCTTATTCCCGGTAATGCCAGACAGCCACTTCTCCAGTGTGTCGTCGTCGACCTCCTCCGAGTGGATCCGAGTGGAGTCTTCAAGACCCGAATACATCCACATCGGATGGTCTCGGTCTTGGAGAGGCTGGATGCGCTGCTGAAGGAAGACTTCCAAGATATCCATACCAGTGACCCCGTCGCGAATAAGCTGGACCACTCGGTCGACCAGCACCTTCACGTGCGCCTTCTCCTCCGGGAGCACCTTCAAAGGGGAGGGTTTTTCCACTCGGTCCATGGTAAAGGTAGGGAGGCCAGTCGATTGCCCTAGCGTCGACTGGTCTTTACAGTAAAACCAGGTCGACTGCCATCTGCGAACTGAGTCAGGAAGAATCATGGCCGGGAAGGAGCTTTTCCCTCTCATCTGGATGCCAAGACCCCCACACATCTGGATCACTTGGGTCCTCTCGTCACTCGGATTAGCCTTTTTCACTGTCTGGGAGCGACAAGTGAAAATATGCTTGAAGAGACCCCAGTGAGGCCGACAACCCAGGAAGTTCTCACACAAAGAAATGAAAGCGGCAAGATAAACGATTGAGTTGGGGGTAAAATGATGGAGTTGTGCCCCAAAGAAGTTCAGAAACCCTTGGAAGAAGGGGTGAGGGGGCAAGGAAAATCCACGGTCGACGTGGGTGGCAAGAAGGACACGCTCACCCTCCCGAGGCTGCGACTCAGATTCCTTCCCTGGAAGCCGCGCCGAGTCATAGGGGATCAGCCCCCCTTCGACCAAGTCGTCGAGGTCTTCTTGGGAGATCCTCGAGTGGATCCAGTCGCCCTGGATCCATCCCCTCGGAAGGCCGGACCGCGAGGAAGATCCGCCCCGGCTGGTCACCTTCCCCTTCGACCTCGCTGTCGCCTTCTTTGCCCGCTCCAGAGCCACCGTCTTCTCCTTACCCATTGTCACCGGCGAGACGCGTACGGTGCGGTGGCGCTGGGGCGAGAGCGAGTGCAGTGGAGGGGCGTGAGGAAGAGAAGAGGAAATGAGATGCACTGTTCGGGAGACTCCGGTCCGGCGCTTTATATCAGGCCGCTTCCGAGTGGCTGACGGGTAGGCCCAGGCGGCTCTGTCAAATCCCGTAACGACCGCGCGCGCGATACGTGGCGAAAAAGGTGGCATGGGGATCGAGGCGGCTCCGCTCTATCCCATTCGATTACTGCGGCCTCCCCCGTCCCGCGCGCTTCCCAAAATTCGGATCCCGCGAAATCTACGCGCAGCAAACAACTGGTCAGACCAAAGATCTCCTCTGCACCGTCACTCGGAGCCTTACAAGCCAAGAAACTCACTCGATGAAGAATTAAGAATGGATCAAGGCGACTGAAAAGGAAGTTGCTGTCATCACTCAGGTCCATTGATCCGGAACAAGATATGCTCACGGCATGGAAAACGAGTCGGAGGGGTTCTCAACTCCTTCCCCACTCAAACCTCGATCCATTCAGGGGCTAATGATGAAGCTATGTACCTAGGGTAGGGTCATGGGCCTGTCCTAACTGCTCTACCCAAGGACATCTCTAGAAGAAACCACCTTTCAATCGACTTGGAGGTGTTCCACTCGATAGACTCAGAGACACTCGACCAAGAAACAATCACTCGACCAAGATCCAACCACTCGACGGCCAGGAGACCTGAAGTCACTCCGCACGCTAACGGTCGGTCATTAAGTAGCTTTTATGGTCATCATAGCACTTTATTACTAGCGTTACCAGTAACACTCTGCCTTAATGTACATTGAACCCTTTGTAACGTGGGCTGGCCGGGGTCCTGGCGCACTCTATATAAGCCACCCCCCTCCTCCGAGACAAGGGTTCGCACCTCTGTAACCCATATTCATATAATCCAGTCAACCGCCTCTGGTCTCCGAGACGAAGGGCTATTACTTCCTCCGAGAAGGGCCTGAACTCGTAAACCTTGCGTGCTTACAACTTCCCCACAGCTAAGATCTTGCCTCTCCATACTTACCCCCCTACACTACTGTCAGACTTAGAACCACGACAGTCATCATCTTGAGCCTTTGATCTCCATCTCCAAAGCACCGTCATGATCACCATCATCACCGGCGCGGCACCTTGATCTCCATCGTAGAATCATTGTCGTCTCGCCAACTATTGCTTCTATGACTATCGCTACCGCTTAGTGATAAAGTAAAGAAATTACATGGCGATTGCATTTCATACAATAAAGCGACAACCATATGGCTCCTGCCAGTTGCCGATAACTCCGTTACAAAAACATGATCATCTCATACAATAAAATATAGCATCATGCCTTGACCATATCACATCACAACATGCCCTGCAAAAACAAGTTAGACATCCTCTACTTTGTTGTTGCAAGTTTTATGTGGCTGCTACGGGCTAACCAAGAACCGTTCTTACCTACGCATCAAAACCACAACGATAGTTCGTAAAGTTAGTGTTGTTTTAACCTTCAGCAAGGACCGGGCGTAGTCACACTCGGTTCAACTAAAGTTGGAGAAACTGACACCCGCCAGCCACCTGTGTGCAAAGCACGTCAGTAAAACCAGTCTCGCATAAGCGTACGCGTAATGTCGGTCCGGGCCGCTTCATCCAACAATACCGCCGAACCAAAGTATGACATGCTGGTAAGCAGTATGACTTGTATCGCCCACAACTCACTTGTGTTCTACTCGTGCATATAACATCTACGCATAAACCTGGCTCGGATGCCACTATTGGGAAACGTAGGAATTTCAAAAAAATCCTACACACATGCAAGATCATGGTGATGCATAGAACCGAGAGGGGAGAGTGTTGTCTACGTACCCTCGTAGACCGTAAGCGGAAGCATTATGACAACGCGGTTGATGTAGTCGTACGTCTTCACGATTGACCGATCCTTAGTACCGAACGTATGGCACCTCCGCGTTCAGCACATGTTCAGCTCGGTGACGTCCCGCGAACTCACGATCCAGTAGAGCTTCCGGGAAGAGCTTCATCAACACGACGGCATGGTGACGGTGTTGATGAAGCTATCAACGCAGGGCTTCGCCTAAGCACCACTACGATATGACCGAGGTGGATTATGGTGGAGGGGGCACCGCACACGGCTAAAAGATCAATGATCAATTGTTGTGACTCCAAGGGGTGCCCCCTCCCCATATATAAAGGAGTGGAGGAGGGGGAGGGGGCGGCCTCCTATGGCGCGCCCCATGAGGAGTCCTACTTCCATTGGGAGTAGGACTCCCCCTTCCAAGTAGGAGTAGGAGTAGGAGACGAAGGTAGAGAAGAAGAGAAGGAAAGGGGGGCGCCGCCCCCTCCTTGTCCAATTCAGACTAGAGGGGGAGGGGGCACGCGGCTGCCCTGGTCGCCCCTCCTCTTCTCCCACTAAGGCCCATTAGGCCCAATATACTCCCCGGGGGGTTTCGGTAACCCCCTGGTACTCCAATATATGTCTGAAATCTCCCGAAACACTTCCGGTGTCCGAACATAGTCGACCAATATATCAATCTTTACGTCTCGACCACTTAGAGACTCCTCGTCATGTCCTTGATTATAACCGGGACTCTGAACTACCTTCGGTACATCAAAACACAAACTCATAATACCGACCATCACATAACTCTAAGCGTGCGGACCCTACGGGTTCGAGAACTATGTAGACATGACCGAGACACGTCTCTGGTCAATAACCAATAGTGGAACCTCGATGCTCATATTGGTTCCTACATATTCTACGGAGATCTTTATCGGTCAAACCGCATAACAACATACGTTGTTCCCTTTGTCATCGGCATGTTACTTGCCCGAGATTCGATCGTCGGTATCATCATACCTAGTTCAAGCTCGTTACCGGCAAGTCTCTTTATTCGTTCCGTAATGCAACATCCCGCAACTAACTCATTAGTCACATTGCTTGCAAGGCTTACAGTGATGTGCATTACCGAGAGGGCCCAAAGATACCTCTCCGACAATCGGAGTGACAAATCCTAATCTCGATCTATGCCAACTCAACAAACACCATCGGAGACAACTGTAGAGCAACTTTATAACCCAGTTACGTTGTGACGTTTGATAGCACACTAAGTGTTCCTCCGGTATTCAGGAGTTGCATAATCTCATAGTCATAGGAACATGTATAAGTTATGGAGAAAGCAATAGCAACAAACTAAACGATCATAGCGCTAAGCTAACAGATGGGTCAAGTCAATCACATCATTCTCTAATGATGTGATCCCGTTCACCAAATGACAACTCATGTCTATGGCTAGAAAACTTAACCATCTTTGATTAACGAGCTAGTCAAGTAGAGGCATACTAGTGACACTCTGTTTGTCTTTGTATTCACACATGTACTAAGTTTCCGGTTAATACAATTCTAGCATGAATAACAAACATTTATCATGATATAAGGAAATATAAATAACAACTTTATTATTGCCTCTAGGGCATATTTCCTTCAGTCTCCCACTTGCACTAGAGTCAATAATCTAGATTACATTGTAATGATTCTAACACCCATGGAGTCTTGGCGCTGATCATGTTTTGCTCCTGAGAGAGTCTTAGTCAACGGGTCTGCAACATTCAGATCCATATGTATCTTGAAATCTCTATGTCTCCCTCCTTGACTTGATTGCGGATGCAATTGAAGCATCTCTTGATGTGCTTGGTTCTCTTGTGAAATCTGGATTCCTTTGCCAAGGCAATTGCACCAGTATTGTCACAAAAGATTTTCATTGGACCCGATGCACTAGGTATGACACCTAGATCGGATATGAACTCCTTCATCCAGACTCCTTCATTTGCTGCTTCCGAAGCAACTATGTATTCCGTTTCACACGTAGATCCCGCCATGTCACTTTGCCTAGAATTGCACCAACTGACAGCTCCACCATTCAATAAAAATACGTATCCGATTTGTGACTTAGAGTCATCCAGATCAGTGTCAAAGCTTGCATCGACGTACCCGTTTACGACGAGCTCTTTGTCACCTCCATAAATGAGAAAGATCGCTGTCACATGTGCGGGCATCTACCTCTGCCTCCCGCCTTTGGGCGGCGGTGGCGGAGCAGGTGATGACCCGGGCGGTCGACGGTGGGCTGGCGGCCATGGCGGCCGACGACGGGGTGGCGGCCACGACCACCACCTCTCGCCTTTGGGCCGTGGTGGCGGAGCGGGTGATGGCCATAGTGGCCGGTAGTGGGGTGGCGGCCATGATGACCATCTCCCGCCTTCGGGCCGCGGAGGCGGAGCAGGCGATGGCCCTGGCTTTCGATGGTGGTGTGGCAGCAACGGCGGCCGGCAACAGCTGCCGACGGGCACCGGCAGCGGAGCGTGTGGTGGGTGTTCCACGCACAACCAACAGGAATGCCACGCGCAGTACACTACGCCGGGGACTGCGCCACCGCCACGGTGTAGCCTCCTAGCTGGAGTTGTCCTCTGATGAAGGCAGAGTGGCTAAGCGACGATGACGGATCAGTGCCATTGGCAAATGTGGGAGAAGCAGACGAGATAAGCTACATGGATGGAGGGGAAAATGCGATGCAGGACTCGCCGGCCGTGAGGGTTTTTATAGCAGGCCGGTAAGCATTGGGATTTTGGGGGATTTCATCGAGTCAGGCGGGAAGCCTGCGCGAGAACCTGCGAGTTTGCGTGGGAATGGGCTCACCGATGATTCACTGGCGCCACCATTTGGCAAAAACAACGCCCCCACGCGCTGCGCAAGCTTGCGCTGTAAGCCGCCTGCGGCAGCGGGGTGACAAGACGTGCGAGAGGAGGACGAAAGGCCACGTACACATATGGTTAATAAAAAAAGTTTGCAATTTAATTACCTACTATACCACCGTCCTGATTTATAAGTATGATTTAATTAATAAAATACGAATGCATGACGCCAAAGATTATATGGTTGGATTTTTATTTGAAAATAGTTTCCAATTATATAATTTTCAAAACATGCATTAACATTTTGTTTGTTAATTTGAGGGCAAAGTATGGCACGGAATATAAAGGAGACTATAGACTAGACAGAGGTGCTACCACACGGCCGCTCTCTACGCAACGACGCAACTGTCGGCCAGCTTGTAGGCGACCATTTCATGCATGTTCAACTGCTCTATGCGTGTGGTTGCTCTGCTCTCGCGTCCCTCCGGATGCTATGCCCTCGTCCCTCCATGCACATTGCCAGTGTTTTGGGCCGGCACACGATCACGCACGTTCATGTGCAAGCGGTTGCGCCGGGTGCGGCGCGACGATGCAGTTACCCGCTGCAAAAACTGCCTTGCGAACGTGCCGAGAATCCACTCCACCCGGCCCCCTTTTATTCCTGCGGCCATTTACCTTCATCTCTCATCTCACATGACACAATAAGCACACCCATGAGGACACATACAGAGAGGACATCCAGCGGTTCCAATGGCGCTCCCCGTGGCTCCAATGGCGCTCCCAGGGGCCGACGACGACAACGGCGGGCAGTTCACCACGCATCACGTAGTGGGCACTCACATGAGGGGAAGGCCCTCTCGGTGGTGTACACGAACGATCCGGTCTCGGTGGAGAGCTCCATCCAAACTATGGAGCAGTTCCTTACCGAGGACAAGTACCGAGTGGTCGTCTTCGACCTCGAGTACACCATCGGTCGTGCCGGGCATGATCAAAAGGTTGCCGTCGCCCAGTTGTGCGTGCAACATGACGTCCTCGTCTACCACTTCCACCTTGCCACAAGGCCTTGCGAGCGTTTCTCTAGGTTTATCAACAGCTCTGACTACAGTTTCGCTACGGTGGACACCACCAATGATCTAAAAGCGCTCAAGGTTTCAGACTTGAAATGCCCGAATCTTGTCAACATCCACCACCACTACAAGGTCTGAGGCAGTGACAAAGGCAAACTGAACTCCCTAGTTGACCTCGCCTCGACCATCATCGACCCCTACAACGCAAAGATCAACAAGAGAGCAATAAGGACAAGAATGCCTGGCACAGTGTGTGGCATAAGAGACTGGATGAACAACATGTCAAGTACGTGGCCATGGACACGTACACAAGCTACGAGATGTACATGTGAATCGTTGACATGAGGAACTGTCTTTTTTCTGACCCAGACGAGGGATCGAGCCACATAGCACTGGCGGGAGCGTCACAAGAAGTAGATGACTAGACGATCGTTTCTCCTACTTTAGAATGCATGCAATTGTTTATTGAGGTGTGTGCGAATGATATGTATAGTCACTTATGTAATTGGATGTTTGTTTCAGTTATATATATACATGTTATTCTACTGTATATAGAGCAATTCACACGGCTTATTAGCAGCAATCGTCTGTGTTATTATTGGTCTTCGCACACATTTCAGATTACGGACCTGTTTGCCGTGTATCACACACATCTTGTTCAGTTCAACCATTTTCATTGTGTTGCCTAATCACACACAGTTCATTCCAATGAACCGTATGTTGTATATTGCACACGCCTTCATCTGGCAGCCCGTTTCTTTTGTGCCTCCTCATCCCAAACAGTTAATGAGCTGAATCGTATGCCCTGCATTGCACACGCAACTAAATTCTGAACCGTTTTTGATGCATCTGTCATCGCAAACGTTTTGCACATTTTTTGACGTTTTTTTACACCATTGTTTGCGATTATGGCATCGCACACAGTTTCGTCGAAGGGTCTTTGATCGTAGTGTCACATTTGGACCATCCTGCAGTAGTGAGTATTCTAGAAAATAAGTAGGAACGAGAACTAAAGCTGACGAGGTAGGAGGAATAAGAAGATAAGGCGTCACTAATGAATGCACTAATGTTGATGTGATGCTGGTTGGCATCAACGAAACGGGTTGGCAAAGAGGCTAGGACTAGAAGATGTAGGGAAGGATGGGGAAGAGAAGAACGACAATTATCCCTTCTAGCAACGAATGGTATGTGTGGATGGAGGTGGAGCTTATTGGTGACAAGGAATACGTTCAGGTTGTCACTCGCCTCCCACGTGAGCGTGCATTTGCAAAGTTGAATGAACTTTTGAGAAAGATCTCTATAGTTATTTGTTGTTTTGTGTCAATACTATGTGTTACCTTAACCCACTCTATTAGTGGAAATATGAAAATTTTCATCCCTACCGAAATGCATGAAAAAGTGAGGTGGACGTCATCTGGTTTTAAAGGAGTAGGCTCCAACGAGAAATGTCCCGCTACAACGGCAAACCAAGCGGGAAGGAGAGAGTTCAATAGGAGAAGAGAAGGGTGTGTCGTGGGGTAAGTTTTTGTGTTGAGCGCATGTGTTGAAGATAACATGATAAATAGCTCATAGCAACGCAGGGTGTTCTGCTAGTATATACTATACTATAAACCAAGCAGGGATGAGGTGTGAGGAGAAAAAATAGAGGAGAAGGTGAGGCAAACCTATCAAGTCCCCTTTAATACTAGAGATTAATAAGCCAGACAATTAATTAGGCTTGTAGCTAATTAGGTTTGTTTAAATAGCGATTTTTCAAGCAATCTAATCTCTACTATTTATAAAGAACGTAAGGTTCTTATTTCATCTTTCTTCCCATCACTCATTCGTCCAACCTTCCATGTATATGATAATCAATCACTTTAATTTACTTATCTTCTGAATCAGTTCCACTTTAATTACTTATTAAACTTCTAATCAAAATATAAGGTAATTCACGGTCATTATTATTGATAGGTAAATCATAATCTAACGTACTAGAATATGTATATCCCATTGCAACGCGCATGCATTATTCTAGTAATAATAAAAGAGGATGCTGCTTCTTGGCTCGCCAGCCCAATAATCCTCAACAGAGGGAGTAACTTCACCAATTTACTTTTTTCCATGTATCCTAGTATACTAACCATTTGTCTATGTGTAACAAAATTAAGCTTTTTATCTAAATAATCAATATATCAAGTAACAATGGTTTCTACCAGAGGGCTTCAACGCCGCCACCTCATCTCCCTCTACTTTGTGGTCACCTACAATGGCGCTGCGTTGATTGCTGATCGACCACGGACACAAAAGGTGGCTCCCCACAATGACTATGCATCATGTCATGACCGCATTTACCAACAGTAGTGCTAGGTTGCATGATAGCGCTTATTATCCATCAATGGGCAAGTCGTATGACACACTAGTGTCCCCATCCGCTGTCGGCGTGCGATAGAGCCGAAGGAGATCTATGTGGTTGGGTCAGACAACAACCGTCAAGGATCGGGTCTAAAACCCCGTTCTCACCTATCATCTCGTCATCCTACTCCAAGCAATCGGTCACACCCCACTACTCTTTAGATATTGATTTTGAAAGTACAATTATGCCCTTAATCATGTTTTTATGTTGATGACAATATACATATAGGGGACTAATTATGTTGGAAAAAAATAAGTGATTAAATGGTTAATATGTTAATTACCATAAGTTAAAGTGGGCCCAATAGTTAATTACGGGATTAACACTAATTAATGGTAATTAGCAATTTGCGCCTGTGATTGGGGGGCTAATTAATATTATGGTTAGGTCCCACGTCATATACAGCGCTATATATAAAGGAGGGCATCCCTGCACCTAATTGATCGTCGTATCGTTTAGGATACCGGTGCCCTCCAAATTTCACTCCAAATCCAATCGGGAGTGCGCTGGACGTTGACGTGAAGGCCTTTACCTTACTCCGGTGAGGTGCCGGAGTGATCTACTATGCTGCTGCAGTTCGTCATCAGACTCTCCTTACTCCACCGAGATGGCCTCTCCAAACGGAGGTATAAACACACTACTGTCCACTAATTTCCGCATTGAATCGAGTAGTGTTCATGTGTATTAGATGAGATCCGATTAGCAATTGCGTAATCCCAGCAATTTATACTAACATTTGGTATCAGAGCCGGTTGGATCTAATTACATGAATCTATTTGAAAAAATTGACAGTAGATTAATCGGTCTGATAGAACTTGCTTGAAAATCGCATAATTAGGCCTCGCCCGCGCACATCAGGTGGTGCTTCCGCCACCGTGCGCCTCAGGGTGGTGTTATTGTCGCCGTGCGCATCAGTAGCTGCTGCGCTTCAGGTCGTGCTCACACCGCCGTGTGCATCAGGAGCCGCCGCGTGCCTCAGGCAGTGCTCCCGCTGCCATGCACCTCAGGCCGGTGCTCCCGCCGCCGCGCGCGACGCCTTAGCCCCGACTGCCGCGCATCGGTGCCGTCCTCGCAGAGCTGACTCACTCCCGCAACAGTCGCTTATCCGATCCGGATTTCTTGTGAGCGGCGGCGGCGCAGTAGGAAGCTCGATTAGGGATTTGACTAGCACACGAGTCTGGTAACTGACTAGCTGCTGCTGGCTATGATATTATTTGGGCTATGCGAGTTACTGGGCCGCACATCAATTCTCTTTTCTGGCTAAAGATACGATGGCCGAGTATAAGAGTGTGGTAGCATTTTTCCAGTACTACGAGAACTAGTACTAGTACGTGCAGATATGTAATTAACTCTCTGTATGTAGTACACATATAAGTCTGCTGATTATTTATATACAGTTATTTCTTTGTATGATCAGTAGATCTTTTAGCATAATTGTGTTAAATTAAAATAGAACCAGCGTGAAATTTTGGTTTAACACTGCAATATTATTCGGGATAATTGCCATAATTAATTTTAGTAATGCATGATCACATACTGACCAACGTTGTTTGTGATCATGAATACTGCGGTTAATTTCCCGATGATGTTATTATATGATTAGGTCCTCTTTCGTTATTGCTCGACGGTATTGCGAATTAGGATTTTATGAAATTTGTCATGTTGTTAATCAGACCAACGTAGGATTGATATCATGCAATATTTTTTTATGTGGATATTTTCATAATTCGTAATTTTAATATCCATGTTATTTATGTTTTATTCAGCTTTGAACCCATCACTTATTTCTGGGCTCCTGAACTCAATTGAGCACCTCAATGGGACTAACTTTCCTACATGGAAGGAGCAGATTTCCATTAACCTTGGGGTCATGGATCTTGACTACGCACTTAGGGAGAAGGCTCCAGTTCCCTTGTCCTCTGATGATGAAAACCTTGCTGAGAGAACTAAGGTTTATGAGGCTAACAAGGAGAAGTGGGAGCGCTCCAATCGATTATCCCTCATGATCATGAAAAGCACAATTAATCTTGGGATTAGGGGAGCTATCCCCGATTCCGAATGTGCTATGACTTATCTGGCATCGGTGGAGGAACAGTTTAAAGGCTCCACAAAATCCTATGCCAGTACACTGATCATGAAAATGCTCACCACTAAGTATGATGGTGCAAGCGGTGTGAGAGAACATATCATGACTATGAATGATATGGCCGCAAAATTAAAGGTCATGGACATGGATATTTCTGAGGGCTTCTTGGTTCATTTCATTATGACCTCTGAGGGAGTCCTGGATTAGGGGGTGTCCGGATGGCCGGACTATACCTTCAGCCGGACTCCTGGACTATGAAGATACAAGATTGAAGACTTCGTCCCGTGTCCGGGAGGGACTTTCCTTGGCGTGGAAGGCAAGCTTGGCGATACGGATATGTGGATCTCCTACCATTGTAACCGACTTTGTGTAACCCTAACCCTCTTCGGTGTCTATATAAACCGGAGGGTTTTAGTCCGTAGGACAACATACAGAACAACAATCATACCATAGGCTAGCTTCTAGGGTTTAGCCTCTCTGATCTCGTGGTAGATCTACTCTTGTACTACCCATATCATCAATATTAATCAAGCAGGACGTAGGGTTTTACCTCCATCAAGAGGGCCCGAACCTGGGTAAAACTTCGTGTCCCTTGCCTCCTGTTACCATCCGGCCTAGACGCACAATTCGGGACCCCCTACCCGAGATCCGCCGGTTTTGACACCGACATTGGTGCTTTCATTGAGAGTTCCTCTGTGTCATCGCCGTCAGGCTTGATGGCTCCTACTATCATTGATAGTGATGCGGTCCAGGGTGAAACTTGTCTCCCCGGACAAATCTCTGTCTTCGGCGGCTTTGCACTGCGGGCTAATTTGCTTGGCCATCTAGATCAGATCAAAAGCTACGCCCCTGGCCGTCAGGTCAGATTTGGAAGTTTAAACTACACGGCTGACATCCGCGGGGACTTGATCTTCGACGGAGTCGAGCCACTGCCGAGCACGCCGCACTATCACGATGGGCATGATCTAGCTCTGCCGCCGAACAGTGCCCTGGAGGCCGCACCCGCATCGGCTTCGACCCTTAATTCGGAGCCAACTGCGCCGATCGAGGATGGGTGGTTGGACGCCGCCTCGGGGGCTGTGATCCCAACGGCGATCGAGCCGAACACCAGCCCCGCACTCCGCGAGACTCATGACTCCAAGGAGCCGGACTCCTCCCCGGACTCCGAACCTTCCATGCCCCTGCCGATCGAATCCGATTGGGCGCCGATCATGGAGTTTACCACCACGGACATCTTTCAGCACTCGCCCTTCGGCGATATTACGAAATCACTAAAGTCTCTCTCTTTGTCAAGAGAGCCCTGCCCGGATCATGGCCAGCAGGATTGGGATGCGGAAGACGAAGAAATTCGACGCCCACCCACCACCCACTTTGTAGCCATTGTCAACGATTTAACTGACATGCTCGACTTCGACTCTGAAAATATCGACGGTATGGACGACGATGCGGGAGGCGAAGAAGAACCACCGCCCACAGGGCGCTGGACGCCCACCTCATCATATGACGTATACATGGTGGACGCACCAAAAGATGACGACGAGGAGCGGAAGGACGCACCGAAGGCTTGTTCCCTCGAGAAGCAGTCAAAGTGGCGACGCAAGCGCCGCCCCAAATCCCGCCTCGACAGAAATAACGATCACACAGACCCAGCGCTGGAGCAGGGCGAACCACTGCCGGACAGCGGCAATCCGGATAATCAAACCGAACAAACAAATTCTATCAAGGATAATAGTCCGGACGACATAACGCCGGACAGGCACCCGGAGCAGCAGAATGCCCGTAAAAGTCTTGTTGCCACCGCGAGGAGTCTTAAAAAGCAGAAGCAAAGGCTCAAGGCTGTGCAACACACACTCCAAATCAGATGGAGTAAAATACTCAACACGGCAGTGAGGTACGGTGACAATCGCCCCTCCAAGAGCTACCCAAAGCGGAAGCTGCTACCTGAATTCGATGAGGAGGCCTCAGACCCCCCACAACCAAATATCAAAGCAGCCACCTGGCCGGATAGACGACCCCTCTACCAACACAGAGCGGCATACAACGCCACTCACAATACAACACGCGACCCATGCGAGGGCTCACACCCAAAGGACGGCGCAACAAGATCCATCTATGGACCACGCAAGCGCGCCCCAGCATACAATGCAACACAACAAACATCCGAACAACGCGGTACACCCAGCTACAGGGGTGCCGCACACCCCCTATGTTTCACCGATGAGGTGCTGGACCATGAATTTCCAGAGGGATTCAAACCCGTAAACATAGAGACATACGACGGAACAACAGACCCTGGGGTCTGGATTGAGGACTACATCCTTCATATCCATATGGCTCGAGGAGATGATCTCCACGCCATCAAGTACTTACCCCTCAAGCTTAAAGCGCCAACTCGTCACTGGCTTAAAGGCCTCCCCGAAAGCTCCATTGGAAGTTGGGAAGATCTCGAAGACGCCTTTCGGGCAAATTTTCAAGGTACTTATGTCCGACCTCCGGATGCGGATGATTTGAGTCATATAACTCAACAGCCCGGAGAGTCAGCCCGAAAGCTTTGGAACAGGTTTCTTACTAAAAAGAACCAGATTGTCGACTGTCCGGACGCTGAAGCCTTGGTAGCTTTTAAGCATAGCGTCCGTGACGAATGGCTTGCCAGACACCTCGGCCAAAATAAGCCGAGAACGATGGCCGCATTAACAAGCCTCATGACCCGCTTTTGCGCGGGTGAGGACAGCTGGCTAGCCAGATGCAGCACCAGCGACCCTAGTACATCTGAAGTTAGAGATGGAAACAGGAAATCACGGCGCAACAGCAATAACAAATGCCGGAATAAAGAAGACAGCACGAAGGGCACGGCAGTAAATGCCGGATTCAAAAGCTCTCGGCCAGGTCAGCAAAAGCCGCCCTCTAAAGGCACCAGGGATGAACTGTCCAGCCTCAACAAAATTCTGGACCAAGTATGTCAGATCCATAGTACCCCTGGTAAACCTGCTAATCATACCCACAGAGAATGTTGGGTCTTCAAGCAGTCCGGCAAGCTCAACGCCGTACATAAGGGGGAGGATACACCAAGTGAAGACGAGGACGAGCCTCCCAAGCAAGACACTTGGGAACAAAAGAAATTTCCACCAGAAGTCAAAACAGTAAACGTGTTACACGTGATCAAGGGAAAAAACAACGCGGCACTCCCAGGAAAATATACCCAAGTGCCTGTCACCGCGAAGTCCTGCCACTGGTCGTCTCAACCGATCACTTTCGACCATTGCGATTACTCAGCAAGTATCCGACGCGCAGGATGGGCTGCCCTGGTATTAGACCCAGTAATTGGCGGATATCACTTCACACGAGTCTTGATGGACGGTGGCAGCAATCTAAACCTAATATATCAGGATACAATCCGCGGGATGGGGTTAGACCCAACAAGAATTCGCCATAGCAATACTACCTTTAAAGGAGTAACGCTAGGCCCAGGGGCTCGTTGTACGGGTTCCCTCCTACTACAAGTTATATTCGGCTCCCCCGATAACTTCCGTCGCGAGCATTTAACCTTCCACATCGCTCCGTTCCAAAGTGGCTATCAAGCACTGCTCGGACGCGAAGCTTTCGCTCACTTTAATGCAATACACACTACGCCTCCCTCACACTCAAGATGCCCGGTCCACGTGGCATCATTTCAGTGAACGGAAATATCAAGCGATCTCTGCGTGCCGAAGAGAGTCGGCTGCCTTGGCAGCCGCACACTAAAGGCGCCTGGACCAGCGAAAGCATCCAATAGGTCGTCAAGACCTCAGACACAACTAATCAAGTCCGGCGCCGCTATTTATACCGAATAAATTGTCACACCCCTATTTGTCAATACAAGGGGCTCAACGCGCGTAGACAAGTGGCAATTTTTTCTCATCTTGAATTATACATGGTTTCTTTAAAAACTATCTTTTTGCACGACAACTTTTTCACCTAAATTCCTCTCTTTTACAGATGATCATCGTGCTACACCCGTCCAGGATACGGCACAACGGAGACACAGGCGCAGACGTGCAGCAGGGACCCGCTCCAAGGATTCTTTTTAGATTAAGACCCTGCGTAAACCTTTTTTACTGTCTCTTGTTGATACATATCCATCGTTGAGAAGGATGCTAACGTCTTGGCATGTGGCCACGCAAGAACAATGCACGTACCTGGACACAAGGGGCTTCTTACAAAGGCCATTATTTAGGCCCGGTTTATACCACAAAGACCGAATACCTTAGGGAGTGTTCGGCGTCGCGAGTTTGGCCCTATATGCATCAGCTCCGAATCATTGTCTTTGGTCAAATGTTGGGTTTGCCCGGCTCCTGTGTTGTGGTGCCTTACGTTCCGCTTTACCGGCTAAGGTAGCACCAGGAGAACTACTGCGATTGTGCCCTGGTTCATCCGGACGAGCACCTCAGTAGAGAAAGCCGAAAACTGACTGTCATGATATAGCGTGAGACTGGTCAACCACTCGATGACCTTTTGGAATGTTAGAATTCCTCCGCCTTAACGAAGGGCCGTTTTCCGGCCAGGCATGTACGCACCCCGGGATCGGGAGAGTGCGGAGCCACCAGGGGCTATCTAGTAGCCCCACTGTCAAACTCCTATGGCTAAGTGAAAGTGCTAAAGCATTATAGTCCGGTTGCCTCGCTCGCTCCGCTATCACCTCCTTAATAGGACCAAGACGTTGGGTTAAGTGTGAACGCGTGTTTTTTGCGAGCACCTCCACATTATATGCGTGGGGGTTGAAGCCGACGGCTGCAATCTTTCAGGTTATACACATGTATACATAAACGGTCGCCCAGGAGGCATCATATTACTTTCAGGAAAAAGTATAAAAATAGCCTTATAAAAATTTATAAAAGCATTTCGCTTACAATGAGATTACATATCACTCAAACATAATATTTTTTGAGCACTGGGTCTCTATCAAACGAGCACCCTCAAGAACTTCTTCAAAGTAGTGCTCAGCAGCCATTCGGCCTATGGCCGAATCTCGCACTGCAACAATGGTAGCATCCATCTCCGCCCAGTATGCTTTAACACGGGCAAAGGCCATCCGTGAGCCCTCTATGCACGCCGACCTCTTCATCGCATTAATGCGCGGCACCACGTCAAGGAACTGCTGCACCAAGCTGAAATAGCTGTTCGGTTTTGGCCTTTCCGGCCATAGCTGATCCACAACAGACCTCATGGCGAGTCCAGACAACCTATTCAGTTCGGCCTATTCGGCTAATTGGTCAGTCAATGAAAGCGGACGCTCGGGAGAATGGAATTGTGTCCAAAACAGCTGGTCCACTTCACGGTCCGTATGACCCTGGAAGTACTTGGCCGCATCGGCAGCGCTCGCCGCCAAATCCATATACACATCCTCTGAACTCCACAGCCGATCCAGAGGGGCATACCGTGGATCTCCGAACTTCCTCCGCAACATAAAGGATTTCCCAGCTACAATATCCCCGGCTTCCCGCAGCTCCTCCTTCTTCGCCCTCATAGCAGAGCGGATGTCTTTTCTCGTCGCATCAGCCTTCTCAAGGTCCGATTCCTTCGCTAGGTTTTCCTTTTCAAGAACCCGGCAACGGTCGGCGGCGGCTTTTAATTCTATGGCCATCTTGGCCATCTTATCTCGGCTCTCGCCATGCGCGGCCTTCTCGGCTTTCAACTCTTCGGCCGCCTTCAAAGCAGCCACATCACCAAACCTCGCTTGCTCCTTGGCTCGGGCAAGTTCTGCCCGCAAGGCTTCAACAGTGGCAGCTCCATCTGCAGTCACAACATATTAAAGATACTGGCATCATGCTACTCTTACTATGTGGCGTTTACCAGATAATGACACTTACCCTGTGCCTCGTCAAGCCTTTTGTTAACAAGCTCGATGTCGGCATCTGCCGCATCCAACTGCCATTTTAAATGGGCAAACTTGCTAGTCCGGCTAGCCACCGAAGCTTCCATCACCTGCACATAGAGGCAGTATGGTTATTACCTGGGAATATGATCCTCTGTTTGTCGTCATTTTCGACGACAACCAGAGTCTCAGGGGCTACTATCTACACAGGGCACACCTAGCATGTGCAGGACTATCATACATTATTTTACGTACCTCAAAGCCTGTCAATAGACTCATAAAAGCTTCATGCAATCCGCTTTCGGCGGACGAGATTCTCTCCATCACCGTATTCATCAGCATACGGTGTTCATCTGAGATGTCCGCTCGCCCCACCAACTCCCTCAGAACATCCGATCGCACACCAGACGGTGCCGGACTCTTTTGTCTGCTCTCTTTAGGAGCCGGACACTAGGAGCTTCGGGGGTCAATGGGATTATCTTCTGGCCTCACCGGACTCGGAGAGGCCCTCCACGACGACACTTCGGGGTCGCCCGCTTTCGGAGCGGAGGAGTTCGGAGGAGGCGTTTCGCTCTCCATCATCTCTAGAAGAAGATCCCCCGAAGACGAGCTCATTTGAGAGGGGCTAAGGCCCGAACTGCAAAGATATATGCGGTGGTTATTTTCTCAGAAGAAAAAGGTGGCATACCTGTACTGTTAAAGTATTTCGGGTCACTTACGACTCGCTGGAGAATTGATCCCCCCGCGGACTTTGTGCGGCAAAAGCACCCCCCAAGGTAGGACCCTCTGTGGGAGACTTCTTCTCCCGTTTGGAAGCTTCGGCTTCCAAATCCCCGGGCGCAGTCCTTTTCCTCCTCTGGTCGTCTTCCTTCATGGAGACGCTCGCTCCCTCGGTTAGAATGGGCAGCGTCGGGGGCCCGCGTCCGCCCGTATTATCCTCCCCAGTATCTTCCTTCAAGGGCTCCGGGCAAGGTGTGACCTGGAGCATTTTTTCCAATACCGGATTGTCCAAACCCTCAGGGAGGGGGGCCGAACACCGAATCAACTTCGCCTTTGTTAGCCAGTCCTAGTCAAAAAGCAAACTCTCAGAAATAACTTTGTAACAAATGAGAGATAGTATGTTCGGCCGGAAGATTCCTTACCTATTCGGCGGCGCGGTTACTGCTCAGGCCCACGTCCTCGGTGATTTCCGGACACTCTACCTGAGGTCCGAAGAATGACTTGTACATCTCCTCGTGTGTCAGGCCGAGGAAATTTTGAATGACACACGGTCCCTCGGGATTGAACTCCCACAAGCGAAGGGGCCGGCGTTTGCAAGGCTGGACTTGACGAACCAGCATAACTTGTATTACCGCAACCAAACTAAAATCTCCATTGAAGAGATCTCGAATGCGGCTTTGCAGTATAGGCACGTCCATGGATGGACCCCAGCTCAGACCTCTGCTGATCCATGACATTAGTTGTGGTGGAGGGCCCGAGCGGAAAACAGGGGCGGCCGCCCACTTGGCACTTCTAGGAGCCGTGATGTAGAACCACTCCTGTTGCCACAATTCAGACACCTCTGGAATGGAACCATTGGGCCATGGAGCTCCCGTCATCTTGCATATTGAGGCACCTCCGCACGCTACATGTTGCCCCTCGATCATCTTCGGCTTTACTTCAAAGATCTTGAGCCACAGGCCAAAGTGAGGGGTGACCCGGAGGAAGGCCTCACACACGACAATAAATGTCGTGATATGAAGAAAGGAGTCTGGAGCTAGATCATGGAAATCTAGCTTGTAATAAAACATCAAACCCCTGACGAAAGGATCCAGAGCAAGGCCTGGACCTCGGAGGAAGTGGGAGACGAACACGACGTTCTCGTTGGGTTCGGGGGAGGGGACGGCCTGCCCTCGGGCAGGCAGCTGATGCGAAGCCTCGGCGGTCAGATATCTGGCCTCCCTCAACTTTTTGATGTCTTCTTCCATGATGGAGGAAGGCATCCATCGGCCTTGAAGGCTAGATCCGGACATGATTGAAGGTTCGGAGCACCTGACCTGAACTTTGGGTGTTTGAGCTTGAGGTGGGGGAAGGATCCGATTGAGCACGGGAAGGAAAAAATAAAAGCCCTGTCCCTTTATAAAGAGGGTGAATATCAAGCATCCTCTCCGTGGCCGTTTGGACTTGCCTATAGTCTAGGAGTCCTAGAAGCAGCTGGGTTACCCACGCCCGTATTGATGAGAATCCCGGAATAAGGGGACACGATCTCTGCTTTAACAAGACGTGCCAAGGAAACCGCCTCGCATGACACGCTGAGGTGGGATAATAAAACGATTCGAATAAAGGCTTGGCCGTGGTGTTGTCATGCTACGGAATACGTCAGCAGATTAGATTTGTGTAAATATTATTCTCTCTATGGCAATATGTGGAAACTTATTTTGTAGAGCCGGACACTATCTTTGTGTTCAAAATCTTCTATGAAGTACTTGGAGGAGGAACCCACCTAGCAAAGCCGAAGACAATCTGCGCGCCGGACTCGTCGTCATTGAAGCCTGGTTCAGGGGCTACTGAGGGAGTCCTGGATTAGGGGGTGTCCGGATGGCCGGACTATACCTTCAGCCGGACTCCTGGACTATGAAGATACAAGATTGAAGACTCCGTCCCGTGTTTGGGAGGGACTTTCCTTGGCGTGGAAGGCAAGCTTGGCGATACGGATATGTGGATCTCCTACCATTGTAACTGACTTTGTGTAACCCTAACCCTCTCCGGTGTCTATATAAACTGGAGGGTTTTAGTCCGTAGGACAACATACAGAACAACAATCATACCATAGGCTAGCTTCTAGGGTTTAGCCTCTCCGATCTCGTGGTAGATCTACTCTTGTACTACCCATATCATCAATATTAATCAAGCAGGACATAGGGTTTTACCTCCATCAAGAGGGCCCGAACCTGGGTAAAACTTCGTGTCCCTTGCCTCCTGTTACCATCCGGCCTAGACGCATAGTTTGGGACCCCCTACCCGAGACCCGCCGGTTTTGACACCGACAACCTCCCTTCCTGTGGAGTTTGGTCGATTCAAGATCAACTATAACACACAGAAGGAGAAGTGGACCATGGGTGAGCTCACGGCTATGTGCGTTCAAGAAGAGGAGCGACTTAAGATTGAGAGAAAAGATTACGTTCATCTTACTTCAATGAACTCAGGGAAGAGAAAGTTTAATGGTGAAAATAAGACTCAGAAAAAATTAGGTCCTGCACATAAGGTTGAATCAAGCAAGTCTGGGGCCAAAAGGTCAAAGCCTTCTATTTCTAAGGATCCTTCTGCACCTAAGAAGCCTTATTGCAAGTTTTGCAAACATGACGGACATAAGCAGAAGGATTGCGATGGCTTTAAGGCATGGCTTGTAAAGAAGGGTATGGACACAAT